>NC_048225.1:34925734-34936988 GCF_002007445.2 Ailuropoda melanoleuca
AAAAAAAAAAAAATAAATAAAAATAAAAATAAAAATGGAAAATGGAAATAAAAAAAAGAACAACTCACCTATACAACTCAGGGGACGATGAAAACACTGTAATAAAATATATAAAATACTTGTAATTAAACAATAATAGAACATGTATGCTGCTTAAGGAGTTCTGGGAGAGAAATTTATTCCCTTAATTGCCTTTCATTGGAAAAAAGGCTCAGAATGAATTTTAAAAATCCAACCTAAGGAGTTAAAAAAAGAATGTAGGATAAATCTAAATAAAGTAGGGGTAAATAATAAAAATAGAAAAAAATAATAAACATAAGAACAGAAGCAAACATATAATTGAGAGACTTAACAAAGCCAAAGTTTGGTTCTTTAAATTAACAAACTCCTGGAGAGACTGACCAAAGGGAAAAAAACAGTATTAGGAATTAGAAAGGAACACAAGCATTAACACTGTAAGGATTAAACAGATAATAGGATACTATGAATTAATTTATGGAAATAAATTTAAAAACTTAGAGCTAATGGATGAATGACCACAAACCATAACTCAACAAAACTGGCTCAAGAAAAAAACAGAGAACCTGGATAACCTGAAAATGTTAAAGCAATTGGGATACTTGTTTAAAATCTTGCTCTCAAGAAAACAGCAAGACAAAGCAACATTGCAGGAGCATTTTACTAAATAATCAAAGAATAGTTAAGTCCAGTCTCACATGAATTTTTCCAGAAAATTGAGAAAGAAGTAACACTTTCCAACTTAGCTTTTAAAGCTGGCAAAATCTTGATACCAAAACAAGACCTAGGAGGGCACATGATAGGAAATTACAGACTAGCCACACTCATGAACATAATTTTGAATATCCTAGACCAAATTTTAGCCAACACAATCCACAAAAAACACTGTACATTATGACCAAGTTGAGTCTCTCCCTGGAGTACAAGTTTGGTTTAATATTTTAAAATTGATAGGGATAAGACAAAGACTCCCACTGTTATCACTTCTCAGTCTACCTAGCACAGTAAAATGAGAAAAAGAAATAAAATTCATAAAAATTGCATGGAATAACCAAAGAAACATTATTTGGATAACCACAAATTGATATGATTACCCATTTAGAAAACCCTCGAAGAATCCAACAAATTTTCTTGATATTAAATTAATACATAAAAGCAATTTTTATACACCACCAACTATTAAAAAGTGTGACTTGTGGGGTGCCTGGGTGGCACAGCAGTTGAGTGTCTTCCTTCGGCTCAGGTCGTAATCCCGGCGTTATGGGATCGAGCCCCACATCAGGCTCCTCCGCTATGAGCCTGCTTCTTCCTCTCCCACTCCCCCTGCTTGTGTTCCCTCTCTCGCTGGCTGTCTCTATCTCTATCAAATAAATAAAATAAATAAAATCTTTAAAAAAAAAGTGTGACTTGAAAATCATGTCATTCATAGTAATATCAAAAACATTTAAAAAATCTAGATGATATATGTATGTATCTCCTGTATATATTATATAAAGCGCTACATGAATAAAATTGACAAATTCTAATTTTAAATAATTTAAAGACCAAATAAATAGAAATTATACCATGTTCTTGGCCAGGAATATTTTATATTATATTGTCTCCAATTTTATCCAGCGCAGAGGAATTTGGTGTTTCCATGCCCAATGATAATAGCACATAGGCAATTGCAACAAACTAATCTTGAAAAAAGTATGATAACCAGGGATTCAGTTCCCTCAAAGATGAAGGATGAGGTCATCCTACGTTGCAAGCATCCAAGAGAATTTCTAGCGTACTGAGAGAAATGTACAATGGGTGCTAAAGGACAGGGTGAACATCAGTTATAGCTTTAGGACCAACTACAGACACAGGGACTGTACGTTGACCCATTAATCCACCTACTGTTAAGTCTTTTACTATTTTTCCCTTTTTCATGGACCTGCATCTTGAACCTTGAAGAATTAAGTGACTGGATAGAGTAGATGTAAGTGGGGCTTGAGTGGATCTGAGCAGGACAAGGGGTGCATTGAAGCAGATCCAGAAAGTGTCCCACTTATATTCACTTTACCTGTCCTGGAGAATTTCGGGGCAGGATGATTGCTTCCAGCCTCTCTCTGCCTGGGGGCATCCTTAGTGGCTGGAAGCTAATGCCCCAGAGGTGAACTTTAACCAGTTTAGAACAGGAATTGCTGGATAAATACTCTAGCTTCCTCCTCCCGCAGTGGATAAATCTCAAGTGTGTTTCACACTGTCTTTCAGAGGTCCCAGCAAGAATAAGCCCATAGCAATAACTAGATCATTCACACACCCTCCTCCACGGTGCTTCCCTGTGTCACCTCCTAAATAAGCTACTTACACCTAAATCTTTGTCTTAGGATCTACTTTGGGGGGAGTTAAAATAAAACAAAACCCAAATGTCCATCGACAGTGGAATGGGCAAATTGAGGTGTTGTCATATATACAATGGAATATTACTCAGCCATCAGAAAGAATGATTACACAACATTTGCGGCAACATGGACGGGACTGGAGGAGATTATGTTAAGTGAAATAAGTCAAGCAGAGAAAGACAATTATCATATGGTTTCACTCATTTATGGAACATAAGAACTAGGAATATCGGTAGGAGAAGAAAAGGAAGAATGTGGGGGGGTAAACAGAAGGGGGAATGAACCATGAGAGACTATGGACTCTGGGAAACAAACTGAGGGCTTCAGAGGGGGGGGGGGGCGAGTGGGATAGGCTGGTGATGGGTATTAAGGAGGGCACGTATTGCATGGTGCACTGGGTGTTATATACAAGTAATGAATCATGGAACACTACACCAAAAACTAAGGATATACTGTATGGTGACTAACATAACATAATAAAAAATATTATTAAAAAAAAGTTGAATGCTACACTACAGTAGAAGGGAATAAGCCAAGCACATCAGCATACTGTTGAGGGGAAGAAGCAAGTCAAAGAAAAATACTTACAGCTCTAGTCCATTTATTTAAAAAAATCATAAAAGGCAAAACTAAAAATATTATTTAATGACATATATGGGACAACGAAACTGTAAAGAGAAATGAGAGACTGATTATCATAAAAGTTAGCCTAATGGTTGCCTCTGGGGTGTGGAACAAAAGGGGCTCTTAAGGTACTGGCAATATTCTATTTCTTAACCCTGTTGTTATACATCAGTGTTAGTTATATTTTTATTCCTTAAATGATATACATATTTTTATTTATACATTGTGTATTTGATGTTTCATTATAAACAATGTTTAAACACTGTCAAATTGCTATGTGGAAGACAGAGGGGGAATTGCAATCAATCAGCCAATCTATCATTAAGTACAAGGATTTTGGACTTGGATTGCTTTGAACGTGTTTTAAGTTTTCATTCCATTTTAATGAAATCAGAACTTGAAATCACAGAAGATACATTATGTATGTGATTTATGCAAGAAAGACTTCAGAGACCTCCGATTAGCAAAACCATACTAAAAAGAAACGCCTTGGTACTAACATCAAAAGACTTATGAATAAAGGCAATTTATAACCTATAAAATGTTTAAATTTGATGTTTTAAGTTAAAACATTCAATGTATGTATATTTGTATGCAGGTAGTGTATGCATACATATGAGTGATTTTCTCTTTAATCCAATTTTATTTTCTTTCTTAAATTAACTGACCAACTATCAGTTCTATTCATACCATATAGGAGGACATCTATTCTATTAAACATTAAGGAAATGAACTAAGATTTTGATTTGCGTAGGGCTTTGTTTAGGAACAAATGGGAGATGAGAATAGAATAGCATAGAGGTTATGCATGCTGAAAAAAATAAGCTTGATCTTTAACTTTTATTCCTGAGAAAATATAAAATTTAAATATTAATAAGAGTGACTATAGAATAAATCATCTTCAAAGTAGTTTTTACTCATTACTTATTCATCATACTAACTTGAAAGCAACATGTCACTTTTCAAACGACTGAAGCAAAGTTAAATATATAGAGAGAGAGATATATAAACCTCATTTATATATGTGTGTCTCCATTTGTATAATTCTGCCTTTCAACAGTCACTGGAAAAATAGAAGATTATTCTACATCTGGTCTTTTGGTTAAAGTTAGCAGCGATTTTTTTGTTAATCTTTGGAGTGATCAGGAGATTTGAAGGATGTCTTAATCCTGCTCTGAGTATGTTTTTGTTCATTTCACAAAACCAATAAGAGTGCTGTTGTGAGGATTAGATTTTGACAATTCGATACAGATGACTACTTTATTATGGAAAAATATTCTCTGCATCCCTATCTAATCCAGAAAGTATATTCATAGAGAAGGCACTATAGCTACACTATAATACAGTTGCAAATATTAAAATTAAAGGTTATAAGAAGAAACACAGCTGTTAAGGGGCAGTGACTGAGTGAATTCATTTCAGTGTTACATGTCTATGATGATGTGGATTATTCAAGATTTTTTCCAAAAATCTTTTCAAAGGCTCTCACTTTAGCATTTCAAAGGTAGTGGATAATATTCGGGGAAAAAAAGTTTCACTTCTTTTAAATACAATAATAATAGAGTTTGAAAGCTAAATATGCAAAGGCTTATAAAATAATGTGTGCCAGGGAGTTCTGAATGTCAATTGTGTGCACAGATGTCTCAGTTGGAGCATGAAATATTGGCATGTTTCACAAGCAGTTTTTCTTTCTGGAAGAACTTACTTGCACTCATGGAGTGACATGAGCTTTCTTTATGACATAGGGGAAAACTAATAATCTCCAAAAAATGGGTAAAAACGTGGCTCTCCCAATTTAACTGATAATGGGTATGAGTTATTAAACAAATAAAACATTTCACATGAGTATTATATGCTTTTTGCTTTTATTTTAAAAATTCAAACATATCGGGGCCTATTTCACCTCAGAGAAGTATCAAACTATCTTAAGCTTTAAAAGTTAAAACATGTAGTGCTCCATTCCTGAAAGTCCAGATTTTAGAAAGAACATTCATTTAACTCTACATTTTTCCAAAAATATGATGCTTCTCTTCCCATTGCCATATAAAGTCAAAGGCTACTTTATGAATATTTGCTATTAGTCCATTAGTGACACAATTGGATTCAAAGACTATAGAGACTGTGTTTGAGAGCAAGATTTTCCACCTCTATGTATAATTCTTCCTCTTGAAACTGTGCTTCCCGGGGCGCCTGGGTGGCACAGCGGTTAAGCGTCTGCCTTCGGCTCAGGGCGTGATCCCGGCGTTATGGGATCGCCCCACATCAGGCTCCTCCGCTATGAGCCTGCTTCTTCCTCTCCCACTCCCCCTGCTTGTTGTTCCCTCTCTCGCTGGCTGTCTCTATCTCTGTCAAATAAATAAATAAAATCTTTAAAAAAAAAAAAAAAGAAACTGTGCTTCCCAAAGTATATTTCATGAACTACTAGTTTGGGGCTTTGCCACATATAGTCAAACAAAGATTTCCATTGTCGGAGTAGGTTGGAAAGTACTAGAAGGCATTCTTAGAGATATATGAGACACTGGTGTTTTGAAATTTTTCTGTAGAAGACAAAACTGTTTAATTTACTTTTAAAACTGGAATTTCCTAGTTTGCTTGACCTTTTGCACATAACCCCAACCGATATCCCATGGTATGGGTAGGCAAATGCTGTCCTATATAATGTAACCAAAGAATGCATTCTGTCTGGCCTTTAAAATAATATTCATTTCTACAAAATGCAAACATTGATATATTTGTATTTGTAATAAAAAATACTTTGTGTGTAATCATTAATAAAACCCTGATATTTTTTTGATTTCTCTTCAAGATCAGCACCAGGCTTCCCAGAGATTATATTTGTTTGTTTGCTTTGCCTGACTACAGTGCTACGGAGACTAAAGAATTTGGGGGAGTATTGTCTCATAAAATATGGGATACTTTTCAGATAATATCAAGAGACTAAAGTTTTCAAATGAGAGAACCAAAGTGAGGGGAAACTTGAAGTGCTATCCTCCAAAGAAGAACCCAATTTGTGCTCTTTTGAGGACTCCATGCTTTTCTAAACCCATCTCAGGGCCTTTTTGTATTTTATGAATGTTGCCAGGGTTTGAAGGGCAGCTGTGAGCACATTATATTATGTGCCCCACATGTAGCTTTTTTTTCCCCATTTTCATCTCTTCTTATAGAAACCAAACCAAATTAAGTTTGAGATGGGATTACTCAGTTGAAGTTTCTAGAATGGTAGTGGCTGTAGCTTTTGTTCAGTTATTCGTATATACAAGAAATTACTCACTAATTATGTCATAACTACATAAACATCAGAGTCCTCTAAGAGCAAGGTACCAGCCCACAGTTGGCTCCATTGCAGTGCCCTTCCTGCCTGTCTTCACCTGCTAACTCATTCATCTCAAGCTCCTATATCATTTCCAGGAAGCATCCCAGACCTAACCCTAAGTGCTCCCAAAGGAACTTGTACTTGTTTCTGATCATGTCACACATTTGTATTTTTAAAAATTATTACAAGAAATAGTCATATAATACAACGGAATATTACTCAGCCATCATGAAGGATGAATACCCACCATAAAGGATGAACACCCACCATGCTTCAATAGGGGAAGGGAGGGAAAACTGAATGGGAAGAAATCAGAGAGGGAGACAAACCATGAGAGACTCTTGACTCCAGGAAACAAACTGAGGGTTGCAGAATGGAGTGGGCTGGGAAGATGGGGTAACTGGGTGATGGGAATTAAGGAGGGCACATGATCTGATGAGCACTGGATGTTACACAACTAATGAATCATTGAACACTACATCAAAAACTAATGATGTACTATATATTAGCTAATTGAATTAAATAAAAAAAGAAATACTCATATAAAATAAGCTACTGCACTTACTATAAAAATGCTGTTGAGAATGTTATTTTACAAATCACTTTATATCCTTTATATAAAATTTAAGTGAGCTATTTCTTGTATAATTCAGTGCTATAAAAAGCTTTTGTCTCTTCTCAAAGACTCATATGATTCTTCCTTTTGATAATGAGTATGATATGACCAATTGTATGTTTACTTTTCCATATGGCTGCCAGGAGGCTTAGGGCCAAATCTGAGGTTTATTTCAGAGAAACTTTTAAGGTTCTTGTAAAGTCTTGTATAATTCTTTGGTCCTTTTTTGCCTTTTTTTGTTTGTTTGTTTTAATTTCATGTATCTTTTGTCATAAGCCACCTCACAACTTTTGTGAAAAAAAGTAGGGCTTTGCTAAATATTTATAAAAATAAAATGTAGATGAAGAGGCCAATGGTCCAGTGAATTCCTTTGTTCTGGAGCAAACATGGATTATTAAGTCAAAATCCTTTATTTGTTTCTCTTTTTAATTTGGGTCCCTTGTTTGTTAAGTCAATTGCGTCAATTTAGACCTGTTTGAATATTCCTAATGAATCTGGTTTCGGTAGGAATTAATTTATTAAACCTGAAATTGTATTCCAAGGGCTTAATTAAGTAGATTTGGCCCTTGTACAACTCCTCCTGAAAGCACACTTCACAATTAACCTCCCTCCAGCTTGTTTGCACTCATGTCTTTTTTCCCCCCTCAATTTCACTTAAGCAAGTTTCCTTTATGCAAATCTTGCTGACCTGTGAACACATATATAAATTCTCCATATTTTGAAACTGTAGCCCTGAAATGCTGAGGGTGTTTGGGGGCATTTTCTGCTGACATTTCTTCTGTGCCTTTGAATTACTCCTAAGCATGTCAATGTTTTTTTGAGAATTCCTATAATTTTGTTTTTCAATTAAAAAAAAAGTCTGTATTTAATTTGCCTTAAGTCTTTCAGAGTATATGAATAACATTTAACAACAGTATTGTGATGGTAGAATCCAAACTTTGAAATTTAGACCCAGAGATCTGAAGATCTCTATTTGGGTAATACTGTTTGTTTTTTCATCTTTGTTGTACAGCACAGATATTATATCTTGAACTATAAGGGTATTATAAATCATGAATAATGTGAAAACATTACAAAGAAATGAACATGCATTTTATTTCATTATTTTTTAAAGATGTATTTATTTATTTTAAGGGGGAGGGCAAAGGGGGAGACAGAGAGAGAATCCCTAGCAGACTCCCTACTAAGTGTGGAGTGCCACCCCACAATCATGAGACCATGACCTGAGCCAAAATAAAGAGTCAGCCACTTAACTGACTGAGCCACATATGAGCCCCTGAACATGCATTTTAGAATTAAGCTTAGTGATGGACAGATTGCTTGGAAGAAGAAATAATACATATGGATGCTGCTTAGAGAACATATTCTTCAGAAAGTCATCACTCACCCAAAACATTAAGAGTGAACACCATTTTCCCTTGTGATTGGCTGGTGTTCTCATGAGCACTATCAAATCAGGTCAAGAATTTTCTTAGAGGCACCTATGAAACATATTCATTCATTTATTCATTCAAATATATATTTATTGAATGCCCATTTTGTGCCAAGCACCCTTCTCCACTTAGGACCTATCAGTGAGCAAAACTAGCAAGGATTCCTAGCTGGTGGTGACACTTGATATAACAATAGACAGAATAAATAAGTAAGAGATATGATAAGCAGAAGGTGACGAGTGCTACGAAAAAATGAGAAAAGGATTAGGGAGATATGAATGCAGGTGAATATAGGAAATTTTTAAAGGATATTCAAGGTAGGCCTTGAGAAGGAAACATTTGTTTTTTTAAAAGATTTATTTATTTATTTTAGGGGGGAGGGACAAAAGGATAGGGAGAGAGAGTCTTAAGCAGACTCCCCACTGAGCACAGCGCCCGACATGGGATTTCATCTCAGGACCCTGAGATCATGATCTAAGCTGAAACCAAGAGTCCAACACTTAACCAACTGCACCACCCAGGCGCCCTGAGAAGGAGACATTTGAACAAAGATTTGGAGGAGGTGTGAGAACATTCATATGAAGATAGAAAGTTATTAACAAAGAGATGCCAAAATCATCTGTCTCTGACAAGAGAGAAAGAAGCAGAAAGAGATGTCAAGTTATTTTGACTCAATTTTATCTTCAAATCTGAATGTTTCAAAATGATTGCAGCCCTAAGTGAAGACAGGTAGGTTTTTGATTAGTTTTCAGTCCCAAACACAAACTTTATTTAAAGTCAGGAAGAGGGGCGCCTGGGTGGCACAGCGGTTAAGCATCTGCCTTCAGCTCAGGGCGTGATCCTGGCGTTATGGGATCGAGCCACCTCAGGCTCCTCCGCTATGAGCCTGCTTCTTCCTCTCCTACTCCCCCTGCTTGTGTTCCCTCTCTTGCTGGCTGTCTCTATCTCTGTCAAATAAATAAATAAATAAAATCTTTAAAAAAAAAATAAAGTCAGGAAGAGGTGGTTGTTCTCAGACACCCCCTACAGTTACCATGAGTTGGAGCGGAAATGCAGTAGATGACCTTGAAAGTAACAGCAACGCACACCACATAAATGTGATATACATTAGATATCTAACATTAGACAATGCAAACAGGTACCAAAGCTTGACAGTTCATACAACATTTCCAGGAGATTCAATAACAATACATCAAGATGTAATCTCTTCCAGGACAAATTCATCCTTCCCAAGATGCCAGAAATCTTTTATCTGCTTCCCAATGCCTGAAGTCATATATCAGGCAGTCATGAAAATGCCATGAATGCAAAAGTAATTTAAATGAATCAAAAATGGAAGGCAACATGTCCACAGATGTGTAGCTTCAGAACTGTGATCAAATGGACAATTTAACTTACTCAATGTAGAATTGACAGTTGCTAGATTAAATCACAATCATAGAGATTATGTTACCTGAAAATATGAGATGAATAGATTCGAACATGAGATTTTTTTTAAAAAAATGCATTTTCAGATAGTTCAGTCTATTGATATTGTTTAACAGTTCCCCAAGGTCAACAGAAAAAACTAGATGCCGGGGTCTTCGTTTACTGCCAAAATTCCAGCAATCCTCAATCTTTGTTCTTCTTTCATCTGTTCTCCTTTCACCTATACTGCGTCTCCATTCTTTTAATGAATTACATAGATAATTACCATCAGAACACACAATGTGCCAGGTACCATCCTAGATGCTTTTACGTGTATCATCTCACATAATTCTCACATTCTGATATGTATGTGTGTGCAGTCACCTGCACATGATGTAGGGAGATGGGGGAGAACACAGAATCTGAGCGACATTTTATAGGAGCTCAGAGAGAATGACTGCTCTAAATTCACACATGTAGGAAGTGTTAAAGCCAGGGTTCTGCTCAGGTTTTGTAGCCCTCTTGAGCGATCTGCTACTTCAGAGAGGCCACTATGATAATTACTATTTGCATAGCATTCTATTGTTTACAAAGTACATTTATATTTTATTTATTTAATTATATCATGATCCCTAAGATCATTCTAATTATCTTGGTTTCCTTGAAAATTATCAATCTGTGGTATTGATATAACTTTGAAAACCCCTCAGAATGCACGAAAGCCATGTACCTATCTTTGTGTATGAACAATTACAAACTCCACTTATATGACAGACTCATTAGATTGCCTCTATCTCATAAAAAGGGAAGACTGGATTTTCAGTAAATACAATAATACAAAATATAGCAAATTAGTCAAAATATTTCCGCCACTATAAAATTAGGATAATAATATCTACCTACTTACTTACCTCACAGGATTGTTGTAAAGACAAAGTGTGATAATATTGTATAAAAGGAACATGCATACAATCAATACAAAGATAATGCAATATAAAAGAGCTTTGAGAATTGTTATAATAATGTTTTACATTATTTAATGATTATTATTAAATCTAATTTTTAGGTATCTTTATCATATACTACCTTCCTTATTTTCATTGCTTTTCAGCTTACATACATACGTGCTTGATATTAAAAGTTTATAACATATCAAAACATATAGAGGAGAAAGTTAAAATTTCATTTCACACTTATCTTCCTCAATCCAATCAATTTTCCTTTCCAAGAGATGATAATCATTACTAATTTGATACTTGTTCTTGCAGATTTTTAATATGCATTTATATTCATAAATGTAAATTTATTTACACTTTCTAAATACATACCAATCCAATATATTTTACTTGACAATTTTTGTTTGTTTGTTTTTGCTTAACAATGTATCCTGGAGATCTTGAATAACTACGCAGTAGTGTAGTACTCTATAATGGATAGTTAAGCTATTTCTTTTTTTTTTTTTTGCATTCTT
>NC_048225.1:34937088-34985709 GCF_002007445.2 Ailuropoda melanoleuca
AGGGGGGATGGGGATGGGCACCCTGTGAGCCGGTATTTCCTGGCTTTTGTTCTCTGGTGGCTTTCCCTGGCCGTTTGCTATGCCTCTTCTGGGAGAGCAGCAGGGGCTGAAATTCAGCCTCTGTCTCAGAACAGAGGGATCTCGGATCGTTCTCCACTGATGTTCTGGCCACTTTAACTCTGTTTCTGTTGGTGCTGCTCAACCCTGCAGCATCCCGGGCTGTGCGCCCCACACCCGGCGTCCCAGCCCTCACTTCCAGGGCCGGCACGTCTCTGTCCTTTGTGTTTCCAACCCCGCCAGCCGCCAGCCGCCCCGCGCGGGCTCCCGGAGCTCCCCGTCTCAGTCTGGTGTCTCACGGGTGCTGACCGCGAGTCCGCCTGCTCCCCCGTGCAGGTGGCCCTCCAGCCGCCAGCCGCCCCGCGGACGCTCCCGGAGCTCCCGGTCTCAGCCTCGATCCAGTGAGCACACCGGAGCTCCGGAGCTCCGTGAGATGCTTGGTGGTGCACGCTCCCGGCTCACGGACTCAGTCTGCCGTTTCCAGAGTGCGGGTCCGCGGTCCGCCCGCTCCCCGGTGCAGGTGGCCCGCCAGCCGCCCTGCGCGCGCGCTCCTGGAGCTCGCGTTCTAAGTCTGTTGTCTCGCGGGTGCCGTCCGCGAGTCCGCCTGCTCCCCCGTGCAGGTGGCCCGCCAACCGCCAGCCGTCCCGCGTGCGCTCCCGGAGCTCCCTTCTCAGCCTGCTGTCTCAAGCGTGCGGGTCCGCGGTCTGTCCGCTCCCCCTTGCAGGTGGCTACCGCTTCCCGGCGCCCTGACACGGCGGCTCCCTCCCCCTTCTGTTTAGCTTCCGATATCTGTGCGCGGTTTCACGGCTCCCCGCTTCGTACCTCGATACTCAGCGCTGGAGATGTTCATTTGTAGAGATCCAGATGTATCTTCCTGCGTCTCAGGCTGATTCCGTGGATATTCCTGCTGGGTCTGGTACCTATCCAGCTCAACTCAGGGGACCGGCTGAAAAAGGGGTCCCCTACTCCTCCGCCATCTTAACCTCCTCCCAGTTAAGCTATTTCTTTTATGTGTGTGTGTCTGTAATAAGTGGAATGTCTGGATCAAAGAACATATTATTGATTTTAATAGATATTGCCAAAATCCCTCTAAATAAGGGAGTCCCAAATTAAACGTTCTTCAATGGAATGTGAGTATGTTTCTCTGGACTTTTGCAAATACTAGTTATTATCAATGAGTCCTGTGAGTGAAAAATAAGTCCTTGATATTTTAATTGTCATCTCCCCTATTGTCAGTGAGGTGTAACATATTTTAATGTGTACATTATTGGCTAATTGAGTTTTTTTTCATGAATTATCTTTTGTGTTCTCAGTCCACTTTTCTGCTGAGTTGTTGCTGTTCTTTTGGCTTATAGACACTCCATATATTATGTTCATTTTTCTTCTTTTTTTTATATGTAGTAAATATCTTCTTCCAGTCCATCACCTTTCTTTTATTTTCATATATGGCTTCACTCACCAGAAAATTTTTTTATGTGTTTATATAGTCAAACTTGTTAATGTTTTCTTTTTTCTTTTGGTTTCTAGTTTTCTGTCTTACTTAAGAAAGTCTTTCTTATCAAAAATTATATATATCCTGTATATGCCCCTCGCCCTGAGTGTGGCAGGACTTCTGAATGTGATGGGATTTCACTTGTGTGATTAGATTGCATTACACAGCAAAACTGGAGGGATTTTGCAACAATCTGAATTATCTTGGAGATAGATTCTTCCAGTCAAGCCCCCAGATGAGACCACAGCCTGGCCAACACCTTGATTTCAGCCTGGTGAGATCATGAGCAGAGTACCCAGTGAAATCTTGCCAAGATGCTTGATTGACAGAAATTGTGATAATAAATATATTTCATGTTAGGCTGCCAAATTGATGATAATTTGCTACACAGCAGAAGGAAATGAATGTAGGTGCATATCCAAACATCATATTTCTAATCTTCTCTCACAGTCATATGGCCTGTGACTAAGTTCTGGCCAATCATATAAGAGCTGAATTCAGGTGTGCAACTTCTGGATCAATATCATAAAATTAAGTGATGGGCATACTTCCAATTCTTTTGGATATATACTCAGAAATGCAATTGTTGGATCATATGGTAGTTATATATTTTTTTATTTATTTCTTTTTGTGGTAAAAAGTACATAGGATTTACTATCTTAACCACTTTTCAGTGTCCAGTATAGTAGTATTAACTATGTTCAATTTGTTGTGCAATAGATTTCTAGAAATTTTTTCATCCTGCAAAACTGAAACTCTATACCCATTGAACAGTAACTCTCTTTCCTTTCCTGCAACCCCTGGAAACCACCATTCTACTCTTTGTTCCTGAGTTTGACTACTTTAATTACCTCACATAAGTGGAATCATACAGTATTTGTTTTTTTGTGACTGGCTTATTTCATTTAACATAATGTCCCAAGGTTCATTGATACTGGAGCATGTGGCAGAATTCCCTTTCTTTTTAATAATATTCCATTGAATATATATACCACATTTTGTTTATCCATTCATCTGATGATGGTCATTTGTATTGTTTCCACCTCTTGGCCATATAAACAGTGTTGCTATGAACATGGATGAACAAATAACACTTTGAGACCCTGGTTTAAATCCTTTTGCATATATACTCTAAAGTGGAATGCTGGATCATATGGTAGTTCAATTTTTAATTTTTTTGAGGAGCCTCAAATATTGTTTTCCATAGCAGTTGCACTATTTTACAATTCCACTAACAGTAAACAGGATTCCAATGTCTACATATCTTCACCAATACTTCTTATTTGGGGGAGTTTTTGATAGCAGTCATCCTAATGGGTGTCAAGTGCTATTCCATTATGGTTTTGATTTGCATTTTTCCAATGATTGGTGATGTTGAGCATCTTTTCTTATACTTATTAGCCATTTATCATCTTTACAGAAATGTCTATTCAAGTCCTTTGCCTGTTTTCTAATATGGTTATTTGATTTTTTTGTTGTTGAATTGTGTTCTTTATGTATTGTAGATACATGTCTTTTATCTAATATATTGATCGGCAAACATTTTCTCCCATTTCATCAATTGTCTTTTCACTCTATTGTTTGTGTCCTTTGAGGCACAAATGTTTTAGGTTTGATGTAATCCCATTTATCTATTTTTATTGACTGTGTTTTTGGTATCATATTCAGGAAATCATTGCATTTCCTTGATGCTGGCCTGATGCTTATTTTCTGCCTTGCAGAAGTGCCTAGAGCATACTGTGCATGCATGAACTTTCTGCTCTTCAGAATGAAGGCATCTCAAGCTGTTCTAAGAGGGAAGTTTATGACAATACAGGCCTATCTCAAGAAGCAAGAAAAATCTCAAATAAACAACCTAACCTTACATCTAAAGATGCTAGAAAAAGAAAAAAAAACAAAACAAAACCCAAAACCAGTAGAAGGAAGGAAACAATAAAGATTAGAGCAGAAATAAATGAAATAGAAACTAAAAAAATAATAAAACAGATCAATGAAACCAGGAGCTCTCTCTTTTAAAAGAACAACAAAATTGATAAACCTTTAGCCAGACTCATCCAAAAAATAAAGAGGACTCAAAAAAAAAATCACAAATGCCAAAGGAGAAATAACAACTGACACCACAGAAATACAAATTATTATAAGAGAATATTATGAACAATCATATGCCAACAAATGGGACAACCTAGAAGAAATGCATAAATTCCTAGAAACATATAACCTCTGAACACTGAATCAGGAAGAAATAGAAAATTGAACAGAAAAATTACCAGCAATGAAATTGAATCAGTAATCAAAAAACTCCCAACCAATGAAAGTTCTGGACCAGATGGCTTCACAGCTGAATTCTACCAAAGCGTTAAATACCTATTCTCAGACTATTCCAAAATATAGAAGAGGAAGGGAAGCTTTCAAATTCATTCTATGAGGCCAGCATTACCTTGATACCAATACTAGATAAAGGCAATAAAAAAAGAGAACCTCAGGCCAATATCTCTGATGAACATACATGCAAAAATCCTCAACAAAATATTAGCACAAAATCCAACAATACATTAAAAAATCATTCATCACGATCAAGTGGGAGTTATTCCTGGGATGCAAGAGCGGTTCAATATTTACAAGTCAATCAACATGTTACATCACATCAATAAGAGAAAGGGTAAAAACTATACAATTATTTCAATAAATACAGAAAAACATTTGACAAAGTACATTTATTCATGATAGAAACCCTTAACAAAGCAGGGTTTGGGTGTTTTTAAAGATTTTATTTACTTGAGAGAGAGAGCAGGAGAGGGGGAAAGGCACAGGGAGAGGAAGAAGCAGATTCCCCACTGAGCAGGGAGCCTGATATGGGGCTTGATCTCAGGACCCCAGGATCATAACCTGAGCTGAAGGCAGATGCCTAATTGACTGAGCCACCCAGATGCCCCAACAAAGTAGGTTTTGAGAGAACATACCTCAACATAAGAAAGGTATATATGA
Source organism: Ailuropoda melanoleuca (assembly GCF_002007445.2). Lineage (NCBI taxonomy): Eukaryota > Metazoa > Chordata > Mammalia > Carnivora > Ursidae > Ailuropoda > Ailuropoda melanoleuca. The sequence goes on from NC_048225.1 coordinate 34,941,623, forward strand.
AAAACCCACAGTGAGCATCATACTCAATGGTGAAAAACTAAGAGCACTTCCCCTAAGGTCAAGAACAAGACAAGGATGTCTACTTTTACCCTTTCCTTCTTTTTTTTTTTTTAAAGATTTTATTTTTTTATGTGACAGAGAGACAGCCAGCGAGAGAGGGAACACAGCAGGGGAGTGGGAGAGGAAGAAGCAGGCTCTCAGTGGAGGAGCCCGATGTGGGACTCGATCCCAGAACGCCAGGATCACGCCCTGAGCCAAAGGCAGATGCTTAACGACTGCATTACCCAGGCACCCCTCTCACCCTTTTCTTAAAAAAAGGTTTTTTTTTTTTAATTTTTTTTAAGTGAACTCTACACCCAACATGGGTCTTGAACTTGATCAAGAGTTGCATGCTCTACCAACTGAACCAGCTAGGTGCCTCTACTCTCACCACTTTTATTCAACATAGTACTGAAAGTCCTAGACACAGCAGTCAGACAACAGAAGGAAATAGAAGGCATCTAAAATTGGTAAGGAAGAAGTAAAATTTTCCTATTTGCAGATGACATGAAACTCTATATTGAAACCCTAAAGACTCCATCAAAAACTACTAGAACTGATAAATGAATTCAGTAAGGTTGCAGGGTATAAAATCAATACACAGAAATCTGTTGCATTTGTATACACTCATAACGAAGTAGCAGAAAGAGAAATTTAAAAAAATCAATCCCATTTATGTTTGTTCCAAAAATAATAAAATACCTAGGAATAAACTTAACCAAGGAAGTGAAAGACCTTTACTCTGAAAACGATAAAACAATGATAAAAGAAATTGAAGATGACACAAACAAATGAAAATGTATTCAGTGTTTATGGATGGGAAGAACAAATGTTAAAATGTTATACTACCCAAAACAATCTACAGATTTAATGGAATTCCTATCAAAATACCAACAGTTTTTTGTTTGTTTGTTTGTTTTTTACAGAACTAGAACAAATAATCCTAAAATTTGTATGGAACCATAAAAGACCCCAAATAGCCAAAGCAACCTTGAAAAAGAAAAACAAAACTGGAGGTATTATAATCTTAGATTTCAAGATATTCTACAAAGCTGTAGTAATCAAAACAGTATGGTCCTGGCCACAAAAATAGACACATAGATTGATGGAACAGAATAGAGTGCACAGAGATAAACCCATGGTTATATGGTCAATTAAGTTTCAACAAAGGAGGCAAGAATATGCAATGGGAAAAAGTCTCTTCAACAAATAGTGTTGGGAAAACTGGGTAGCTACATGCAAAGGAATGAAACTGAACTACTTTCTTACACCATACATAAAAATAAACTCAAAATGGGTTAAAGACCTAAATGTGAGACCTGATACCATAAAAATCCTAGATGAGAACACGGCCAGTAATTTCTCTGACATGGGCTATAACAACATTTTTCTAGATCTGTCTCTTCAGGAAAGGGAAATAAAACCAAAAATAAACTATTGGGACTATATCAAAATAAAAAGCTTCTGCACAGCAAAGGCATCAAACAAAATTAAAAGACAGCCTCCTGAATGGAAGAAGATATTTGCAAATAACATATCTGACAAAGGATTAGTATTCAATATATATAAAGAACATATAAAACTCAACACCCAAAAGACAAATAATCCAATTTAAAAAATGGGCGGAAGACATGGACAGACATTTCTCCAAAGAAGACATCCAGTTGGCCAATAGACACATGAAAAGATGCTCAACATCACTCCTCACTAGGGAAATGCAAATCAAAACCACAATGAGATATCACATCATACCTGTCAGAATGGCTAAAATAAAAAATATAAGAAAGAGCAAGTGCTGACAAGCTTGGGTAGAAAAAGGAACACTCATGCGCTGTTGGTGAAAATGCAAACTGTTACAGCCACTGTGGAAAACAGTATGGAGGTTCTTCCAAAAATTAAAAATTAAATTACCATATGATCCAGCAATTCTGCTACTGGGTATTTACTCAAAGACTATGAAGACACTAATTTGTAAAGATATGTGAACCCTTATGTTTATTACAACATTATTTACAATAGCCAAATTATCAAAGCAGCCCAAGCAGTCCATCAATAAACAAATGGCTAAAGATGTGGTATATAGGGGCGCCTGGGTGGCTCAGTCAGTTAAGCATCTCACTCTTGATTTTGGCTCAGGTTAGGATCTCAGGGTCCTGAGGTCGAGCCCCATGTCAGACTCTGAGCTCAGCAGGGAGTCTACTTGAGGATTCTCTTTCTCCGGGTCCCTTTGCTCCTCCCTCCACTCCTGCATGCACATGTGCGTGTGTGCTCTATCTCTCTCTATCTTAAATAAATAAATAAATCTTTAAAAAAAAGATGTGGTATTGGGATGCCTGGGTGGCTTAGTTGGTTAAGGAACTGCCTTTGGCTCAGGTCATGATCCCAGGGTCCTGGGATCGAGTCCCATATTGGGCTCCTTGCTCAGTGGGGTGCCTTCTTCTCTCACTGACTGCTGCTCCCCCCACTTGTGCTCTCTCTCTCTGACAAATAAATAAATAAAATCTTTAAAAAAAGATCTGTTATATATATGCAATGAAATATTACTCAGTCACAAAAAGAATGAAATCTCGCAATGACGTGGATGGACCTAGAGAGTATAATGGTAAGTGAAATAAGTAGGTCAAAGACAAATACTATGTAATTTCACTCACTTGTGGAATTTAGGAAAGAAAACAAATGAGCAAAGAAGAAAGAGAAAAACCAAAAAACAGACTCTTAGAGAAAAACCTGACGGTTACCAGAAAAGAGGTTTGGTGGGCAATGGGTGAAATAAGTGAAAGGGATTATGAGTGCTGTTATCATGATGAGCACTGGGTGATGTATAGAATTGTTGAATCCCCATATTATACACCTCAAGCCAATATAACACTGTATGTTAACTATACCGGAATTAAAATTAGGAAAGAAAGAAAGAAAGAAAGAAAGAAAGAAAGAAAGAAAGAAAGAAAGAAAGAAAGAAAGAAAGAAAGAAAAGAATAAAAGAAAGAAAGAAAAGAATAAAAGAAAGAAAGAAAGGAAGGAAGGGAGAAAAAAGAAAGAGGAAAGAAAGAAAGAAAGAAAGAGAAAGAAAGAAAGAAAGAAAGAAAGAAAGAAAGAAAGAAAGAAAGAAAGGTGAGAAAGATTTGTAAGCATATTATTGCAATAAATTTGTGAAATATAGCTTTCTTGAAAAATGCACAGATTGCAGAGTGATTTACTTAAGTATACTAGCATAATTTGCCAGCATCATTTGTTTTCTGGAAATCTGGGAGAGGAACATTAAATTTTGGTGGGTGAGTTTTAGGGGACTTCCAGACTAAAGAGGAATTTAACTGAGAAGTTTATAAAAGTACACTATAGCAAAGGGAATTTTGTGGCCAATTCCCAGTCAACATTTAACTCAAAGGCTTGTTGTGAAAATGGCATGAATAATTCATGGAGAATCACAGCATAGTAATTAAGAAGATGAGTATCAGAGTGAAGTTGACCTAAACTCTAGTCCCTGTTCTGCTTCCTGTGACCTTGGGGATAGTTAAACTTCCTAGATGTAAGAATTTTTTTCATCTATAAAATAGGGATAATAATAATACCTTAACAATAAGATTGTTAGAATTTATGTTGAACTACTTCACATAAAATATACAAACTTTGCAATTATATAGTCCCATTTACATGAATCCCTGACAAATGCCTTGGTCTGATTTTCATGTGTATTACATACACATACATTATAAACTCCACAGAAAATGTTGTAATGTTTGCTTTAAACAGTCTTATGTATTTTTAACAAATTAAGAGGGAGAATAGCCTTACATTTACCCAGGTATTTCCCCCCTTTTTTTTTTAAGAGAGAAAGAGAAAGAACATGAGTGGGGGGAATGGCAGAGGGAGAAGGAGAGAGACAATCTTAAGCAAATTCCCACTGAGCATGCAACCCAACACAGGGCTGGATCTCATGACCCAGAGATCATGACCTGAGCTGAAATTAGGAGTTGGACAGTTAACCAACTGAGCCACCCAGGTGCCCCACAGTTCCCATCTTCACCCTGAATGTCCATCTTTAGCAAATTTTGTGTTTCTGTTGCAACGTGTTGTCTTAATTGTCCTTCATCTATTTTTTTTTTAAAGTAAACTCAATGTAGGGCTTGAACTCATAACCCTAGATCAGAGTCACATGCTCTACCAACCAAGCCATCCAGGTGCCCCTGTCCTTCACCTAAAAAAGTGTATTTCATTGTCATCTTTGAAAGCTGTTTTTGTAGGATATATATATACACACACACATATATATACACATACATATATACACACATACATATATATATACACATACACACATACATATTCTGCTTTTATATATATATTCTGTTTTTACTTTTTATCTTTAAGCAAAACATATATATTCAAAACAGAATATTTTCTTTTTTATTTATCTTTTTTATAATTTAAATTTTCTATATTTAACTTTGTATATATATATTCTTATATATAATTTAAATTCTTTCTATATAATTCTATATGTAATATATAAAATATAAGTTTCATATATTCTTTATATATAATTTATATATTCTCTAAATACGATTCTTTAAAATTCTATTTTATCTATAAGCACTTGAAGATGTTGTTCTACTGTTTTCTATCATCCATAATACTGGCTGAGAAATATGTGATTTTTAGAATTGTGGTTCCCTTATATGTAATGCGTCATTTCTCTCTTGCTGCTTTGATGATTTTCTCTTTATCTTTGGTTTTCAGCAGTTAAATTACGATGTGCCTGGGCATGGTTTTCTTTGTATTTATCCTGTTTTGTGTTTGCTGAGTATCTTGAATTTGTAAATTTCTGCTGTTGGACATATTTGTAAGCTTTTGGCTATCATTTTTTAAATAGTTTTCTCTAATTTTTTCTACTACTTGTAGGATTCCAGTTATTTGCATATTAGGTCTTTTGATATTGTCCCACATGTCCCTTGGGCTCTGATAATATATATTTTTTCTGATAATGTTTTTAAAATATTTTTTTCTTTTTCATATTGGACAATTTCTATTGATTTGTCTTCACATACTTACATTTTTATATGTTAAATCCATTTTGACATTAGGCCTGGCCAGTAAGTCTTTTATTTAAGTATTGTACTTTTCCCAAATTTTTATTTGGATCATATATATATATGATTCCCTGCTGAATTTTACTATCTTTTCATTGATTACAGTATATTTTCTTTTACTTCATTGAACATAGTTATATTAGCTGCTTTTGAGCCATTGTCTAATAATTCCAATACCTGTGTCATCTGAAATTTAGCCTCTCCTTATTATCTTTTCCTTTAAGAATACAACCCATTTTCCAATTAGTTTTTATGCCAAATAATTCTAAATTTTGTCCTTGACATTATGAACATTGTTTTGGAGTCTCTGGATTCTATTTTATTCCTTTATAAAGTGGCGATGCTTTTGTTTAGCAAGAAATTAACTTACTTTGAAACAAACTGAAAATTTTGTCCTGCATATAGTGGGTAACAGCTCAAATCTTGCTTCAGTTCTTTTATCTGGAAGAGTAGGATACTCTATTTTGAGTTCTTTTATCTGAGCTGTCTGCATTCTGCCTTTGTTATTCAAATTGATTAGGGCTTAGCCAGAGATTGCCTGAGCTTATATACAGAGTTTAGAGTTCTCTGGTTCTCTTCTTTGAAATTCCTCCCTTCTCTAGCTGCAGGCTTTCTATGTGAGTTTTTGTCATCTTGTACCACACCACAATTTTTGTCTGTCCATAGGTCAAAGCCACTCAAAATGGGAAATGCGCTCTGTGTGGGTCACTTCCTACACATTTTGGTTCTGTGTACTTCTGTCTACTCTCTTGACCCCTCAGGTTGTTGTTTTACTGTCTGGAGTGTCCAGTTATCTGTGGACAATCTGTTGTCCACATCTGTTGACCTGTAACAGATAAAGGTCAATCTGTTATAAGTCTACTTTTCTATACTAGAAGAGGAACTCTCAAAACCAAAGTAATCAACAAATCAAATTTTTGCATATAAATAATAAATTATAAGAATTATGCATGCTTGGGGTGTCTGCGTGGCTCAGTCGGTCAAATATCTGTCTCTTGCTCTTGGCTCAGGTCTCCATCTCAGGGTCAGTAGTTCAATCCCTGTGTTGGGTTCCACACTGGACATGGAGCCTACTTAAAAAAAAAGGAGGGAAGGGCGCCTGGGTGGCTTACTTAGGTAAGAGTCCGACTCTTGATTTTGGCAGCTCGGGTAATGATCTCAGGGTCGTGAGATCAAGCTGTGCATCTGGCTTCATGCTGGGTGTGGAGCCTGCTTAAGATTTCCCCTTTCCAAAAAATCATCTAAAAAAAAAAGAAAAGATTTCCCCTTTCCCTCTGCACCTACCTGCCTAGCTCCACACTCTCTTTGAAAAAAAAAATTATGCATGCTTGATCTAAGGATTGTTTTTGTCATGTGTGTTTAAGAGAATTTCCCCTCTACTTGTGCATTCCTAACCACCATTTTACTATCATAAGTTTATTTCCTTATTCTGATTCAGATGGTCTAATAAACACTCTTTGATAAGCTGATAGGCAACAAAGCTATAGATCCAAGTCAGTGCTATTCAAATTGTGGTTTGCCAATCAGTGCTTGTACATGAACTATTTATTGCCTGTCCATGAGAGGAGAGCAGGATTGAGAATATGTACTTAGAAACCTTCATGTAACTTTCATGAAGTTATTTTATATCTGTTATATATAAGAAAAAAAATTGGCCTTGTATTTTGCATGTCTTCAGTTTTTAAGTTTCATTTATTTAGTAATTGATTTTTCTTATATCTTAAAAAAGCATTGGTTGATGATAGCTTGGAAATTAAAAACAAAACACTTGTTCTTCCTACAGATAATTTGAGAAACACTGGCCCAGATTTCAAATAAGAAAATTACTTTTGGGAAGGTCTTAAATTAACCATTTAATAGGAGAGACTGAAAGAGGACTTCAACTACCTCCATTTTGACCTCAGTCTATACTTTTTAACTGATTAAGTTATTCTTTCCAGCTTATTTCTTAACTAAGGCAAAAGACCCTGTGGGCAAAGCCTCCCCTGATTGGGAACAGAAACTACCCCCTCAAGCATAAGGACTGTCCCGAGCCAACAAGATTCCACCCATGCCCCATGATTGACTCCAAGACAATGATCAATTTAACCCTTTTCTGCCCACCTGGACATACCCACCGACTTTGGCCCCACATTTTCCTTATATAAACCTGGAAGTATTTTCAGCACTTTGGAGATAGTTGAGAGGATAGTCCGCTGTTTTCCCAGTGTTGACCTCACTGAAATAAATTCTTTTCTTGTTTCACCACCAGTAGTTTCTCTGTCTTTGGATTTTGTCAGCTGAGAGTGGCCGAACCTGGTCTGTTTGGGATCCCTGGAGCCAGGTGCTCTTGCACACCTGTGCCCCGGCTACAAGATGAACCTACATTGTAATTTAATTTTAGCAATAGTTCCTGAATACCTGGGATAGGCTAAAGTGTTCTTTTAAAAGACAAGAAAACTGGGGTGCAGAAAGTCCTAATCAAGGTGATTTCTCTTGGGCATATGACACAGCAGCCAACATATCAGAAAAAGAATTAAGCACTAATTTAACTTTCAGCTGAGATTAAAGTATTCTTTGCTTGTTATTAACTCTCAAAAGTTACTGCTTTAATATTTAGAAGCAAAAGAGTAAGTTCAGAGGAAGAACAAATAATAATAGCAACAGACCCATTGACTGAGATCCTTCTGTGCCACCAACTCCATATAGAGATAAACAATCTTCTTATGTGGATATTTTTATTCCCATTTTAGAGATGAGAGAGCAGTGTTGGAGAAGCAACTCAATTGAAATCATAGAGCAAGTAGGTGACAGAGTCAAAATCCCAATTCAGATATGCCTGGTTCTAAAATCTCTACAGTAACATTATTTTTTTTATTTTATTCTATTTTTTTTAGATTTTTATTTTTAAGTAATCTCCTCACCCAACGTAGGGCTCAAACTCACAGCCCCGAGACCAAGAGTCACAAGCACTACCAACTGAACCAGCCAGGCGCCCTGCATTATTGTTCTTTATTAATCACCAGATAGACTCCCATACAAATTATTACATCATCAGGCAGGTGGTTTCAAGTGCTCTTATTAACACAGTCCTAGAAACAATTGGGCTGTAGAAAGTGCTTGGGTCTCACACATCAGTCTTCACCAAACTTAGCTTAGAAAAATCTATGTCAAAGTATCAGGTGACAGTGAGTCAGCATTTTGGAAGGCAGGTAGAAACCAGGAATCAGTAAGCAAATTCTTTTATGAATCATTGCAGATGTTTATGCTTGTTAAGTGTTTCTAATTGCCTATTCCCTTTGCTTATTAGAGGAGTACAGTTAAGGCCTCTTTAAAAATTACATAAATAAAAACTATCAGCGGCCATACTATCCTTTCCAAGCTGGAGGATGGAAAGGCAAAGCCTTTTGTGATTAAAAACATTTTATTTTATTAAGTATGCTGAGCACAACTAGGGTAGGTTGTTCTTTAGGGGAAGGTACTTGCTAGTTAATATTTCACTGGACCTATACTTTAAGATTTTCTTAAAACGTCATTTGTCAGTATAAATTAAATCTAGTTTAAATGAACATAATTCTATTTATCCTGGCAAGGAAGAATTTTTTTGAACGATTCATTGTTATTTTTTGAACGATTGTTATTTTTTTTTTACAGAAATTATCTTTGCATCATTTTATACTTCACACAAGGTGACTGTGATTCAGTCTGCCAGAAAAATTTCTTTATGCTTTCCTTCTTTTGTCCTCCTTGTGTCTTCCATAACAGAAAATTACCAGAAGCATTTCCCCTTCACCCAATTCCTATTCTCTTATCACAGTTCTATCTCTCTACCCTCCCTTCCTGCTCCGCAGGGGAATTTGAGAGGGCAGGGAAAGATTATGCTAAAGTTTGTCCCCTATCCAACACCACCACATACAATAGTATATGTGTCTAATTCTTTTTGCATGTTTATCAGTTCCCATTTTCCTCTTCCATACCTCCTTGTGTGTACTAATGCCTAAGTGCTTTGACCCCGCACACTTCCAGACCACACAGACATCAGTCCAAGTAATAGTAGGGCTGAAAATTTCTGCTTTTCTAGTGCCCCTTCTACAATGCTGGGCCGGTGGTGGAATGAAGATAGAATGAGAAATATTAATTTTTTCCTACCTGTCCTGTTCTTTCTCCACTACCTTTCCCATATCAATTACTTCTTACTTCTCTGCCACCCTTCCTATATATTCCTGCCCTATACCTACTGATGAAGTTGGGGACTATACATGAGGTTCAGTGGGGTGGGGTCCGGAGCCGACGACTGAGAAAGAATTCTTGAGACATCTTTGGTGCAAAATGGTGGTTTATTAAAGCACGGGGACAGGACCCGTGGGGAAAGAGCTGCTGCCCCGGGGTTGTGAGGAATCGCCTATTTTATACCCTCAAGTGGGGAGGGGGCTAGGGATAGCGTAAGTCTCTAAGGAATTTTGGAAGCAAGGTTTTCCAGGACCTTGAGGGGGCTAGCTACTGTTGGGAAAAGGTCGTTTATTACCGTCTAATAAAACCTTAGTCATGAGACCCTTCAGATGTATATCGGTGGGCCATATGCTTGGGGGATGATTGCCAATATGTATCTTGGGGGGTTAGAGATAAAGGAAGTTTCCAAAGGAATTTCTATACATTAAAGTGGACTTACAGGATCTTGGTGGAGGGGAGGGGGGTCAGGCTAGGACTGCCTTTTGCCCTTAGCAAAGTATTAACATTGANGGGGGGTTGCAGGGTGTCAGCTTCTGCTTTGTCTTCAGCTTGCCTTCGTTCCCTCATCATTTCCCCTTGAACAATTTTGACCCTTAATCTTTAAGGTCGTTGAAGGTGGAAGGTCTCATCTTCTGTAACTTCTTCCTGCTGAATAGGGGTGTAGAGATGTCCCTACCTATGGTCAACATTGGTCAGTCGGGGAATGTATAGGGGAGTTATGAAAGATGGGGCAGCTGAATCCAACGTGGACAACACGGATGAACCTCCTTGAGGAGAAAGTATTATCTGTTAGCTGGAAGTTACAGTGGTGAAGGAGTCTTGACACTAGGCAGGGAGACATCAGACATGACAAAACAAGGTTGCTATTATAAGGAGAGATCTGAATAAAAGATCTTTGATAGTTGACCTTTGATAATTTTCCCCCAGTCCAGGAGTTTAAAGCAATCACTAAAGAAAAGAAATCATTTAAAGCACCAATTTGAGCATTCATGTCAGGTAGAAACCCAGAAGTATTATGTGGTAATCTGGACTGTATACACAGCATTGTTTTTATGCTACCACATATTTCACCTTGTATAGCAGTTAAAAACATCTAACATCATTCTGTTTCTTAAAGCTGCTTTACATATGTGTATTATCCTAGCATTTAATAGAGAAACGCTATTTTGAGTGTCATTTAGGGCTTTGAATATGTATTTATTGAGAACTTCCATGTGCCACACAATATTCTCCAGTCTCAAAGAGGTAACAAAGATAGATGCTAGGTGATCATACCAGTGAGACACAGAACATGTCCACCATGGTTTTAAATTTGGAAGGTTGGCTGGGTTGGTAATGGTTTTAATAATGCATCCATGCATCCAGGCAAAACCCAGAGTACAGTGGCTTATCCAGCAAGGAGGAAGCTATGGACACAGGTTAAGTTGCAGAGCCACTGGGTCCCAGCCAGGAGCCAGTCATATAATAATGGGCCTCCTTGAAACTGCAATCAGGATTTCAAGGGCTACTTGGTTTTGGAGGGCCATACATGCAATGATTTCAGGCCCCTATTTGATTGGGGAGTTATGGCTTGATAATAATCCCCTTTTTTCCCAAATTGCACCATGAGCATGGATGACCAGGGAAATATATTTGAAGTCAGTATAAATATTTTTAAGGCTTTTGCCAATTGCAAAGCACAGGTGGGCACTATTAATTCTGCTTTGGGGGAAGACATGTTTGCTGACAGGGCTTTGCCCTCAATGCTCTTGAGTCAAACCTGACTATAATAGCATACCCAGTTTTTCTTACCCCTCTTTTCCATGAAACTATTACCATTGGTGAAACAATTGTCCTCTGTATTTTTAATAGGGACATCTTAAATCTGGTCAACTAGGATAAACAAGATCAATAACCTCTGAACAGTTATGCTCTATAGAAGTACAATGGTCAGGTTCAGGCTTAAGGGTAGCTGGGTTTAAAGTTTGACAGGTTTTAAGCATTATTTTAGGCATACCTATAAGCATGGCCTGGTATTTAATAAGTTGGCTTCCCATCACCCATTGGTGGCTCTTGTTCTTGGAACTGATGTGAAGTCATTACAGTAAGGGACTGTCCCTCAGTGAGCTTTGAGGCTCCTTTTACCAGAAGGGCTGTTGTCTGCTCAGCTAAACCTTCTCCTTATAATTGTACATCCATAGAGGTGGCTTCTAGGATAAATGTAACTATGCAGGATAAAAGCATTAAGAAACCTTCTTTGTTTGGGGTCTAGCCTTAATATCTTAACAAGGAATCACTGGCGAGTGGGGGGAAGACTTGTCAAGAGATAAGGGCATCCCCAAGTCATCATCCAGTCCAATCACAATGAAAGTGGGGTCATCCATTATCTCCACAAACCCATAGTTAACCCTATGGAATGGGATATGCTCTGGCTTTTAGGGAATGATTTCATCATCCCAGCCACATTGGTCAAGGTGATAGCTGAGTTATACAATCGTTGGGGAATCTATCCCATTTCCCCCTTATTCAAATAATTATATGCCCATGGGGTCCTGTTATTAGTCCCATAGAATAAAAAGCATGAAGATTATCTATACATGAGCTATTGTATAGCAATAAATAGAAAAGGCTATTTCTCTTAAGTTTACCTCAAGTTGTCTAGCTTAAGCAAACATTTAAGGACAATCAGATCTAGAATTTAACATCCACAAAGGTGGCTAATTTAAACATAATTTTTCTCTCTAAAATAACCCTCATTTCCAGAGATAGCCAAATCAGGACTAATTTGTTTGCAAAACAAGTCCAGTTTTAACAAACTTCGCCTGTTATTTACATAAATTCAGCAAGAACAGTGACTGATCGCATAGATCTTTTAGAATCTGCTTTGCTGGAACTTTCGTAAGGAATCTCCAGGTTGAACTTTTAGTAGGCTCTCCAGGCCAGAAGCCAAGCCAAGTACTTGTCATCAGACGTGCCTGCAATACCTGTAGATTTGGGCGGATTCCTCTCCATGAGGTCCCCAAAGTATTCTGAGGTTCCTGCACCTGCCAGGAAGTGACATTCTTTACTCACCTGGTGAGGCTGCTGGGAACTCTGTAAGCAAGGTATCAGGCCATTTCCAGAGGCTTTATGGCTCCAGGTTTCATAAAGTCAACCTTAGTTCCTGAAAGCTGTTTGGTCATATCTGAGTCTATGCATGTCTCTCAAATATGACATTCCAGTCAAAGCCTTGGTAAAATAACCAATGTTTCCAATGGTGTCCTGTTACAAGGAGAACAATACTTATTGAACTTACGCAAATGATTATGATTGCCATGGAAGAAAGAATACTTACTAAGACCTTTTTAATTTCAGAGGGTTCAGGTAGAGAGAAAAGTTAAATGCTTTAATTTGCTTTATTATTATTTCTGTATATCACTGATGTCTTAAGAGAAAGTTTCCTCAGTCTGGAAGGGCAAACATTAGAGAACCAGTAATGTTTTAAACAGGAGTCACAACACTATAACCTTTTAGTTAATTTCATCCCATGTTACTAATTCTTGTTTAGTTTGGATGCAGCTTTAGGTAGTTCTGGAAATTTTTACCCATTTCATTTTTAGGATTCTATAAAGATATTGAAAACCTGTATCTGTCCTAAAAGTCCTTTATATGAACTTCCTTGAAGATGAAACTCATTTTAGAAGAGAATAAGAACAGTTACAAATAACAAAAACACAGAATGGACATGGTTAGTAACTGATGAGTTTACAGTATAGCTGGCAAGTCAGGTTACTTCTGTGACACACAACACTTTGATAGCCAGAAAAGAGTGATGACAACCTTATTTTAAAACATTAAAACTTTAGGAGTTGCATATTATCTCTAGAATAGTTACAGCATTTACCCAAATGTAACCTAAGGCTTATCATTTGTTTAAAAGTGCTTCCAGAGTAACTCAGCACACCAAAGAAAAAGGCCTAATGAGTTAAAGAGACTTCATTTACAATTTAAATCTTGGTAAAGTTTGTTAAAACCTAAAAATTATAGCACAAGCCTGAATAGGATTACAGATCACTACAAAACTCTATTTTTATTTAACCAAGGTGACAATAAGAGACTTGAAGGCAATTATGTAGGGTTCTATAGTTGTCAGCAAAACTTAGCTTAATACGGAGAAGTTTTAACTAAGTAATTGAAGACCTGTTAATGACAAAACATGGAAACTTTGTTTTCTGGGCAAAGAGAAAACTGTTTACATTTTCTTATCCAGAGCAGATGAACAATTCAAGAAACCTTTGTCTTTCTAAAAAGAGAGAAAGCAGACATAGATCTTATACCACTATATCTTAAAAATCCATTCATTTCACTCTTAGTCGTTTCTGACCACACCTAAAATTCCTTCTACAACTTCCTTTTGCATTCAGATTTTATCCCATGCCATCTTTCCAAACAACCATCTTATTTAGGACAAAATGCCTTCTTTTACCTTCAACAAAAATGCATTCCCTTTCCTTATCCTTCTTAAGTATCTCCTACTTTTCTACATATAGAGTTGCTTCCCTTATTTCCATCAGCCTTCATTACGTTTAGTAGAGTTTTGCATATTTTTTTTAGAAATCATAGTCTCCAGTGAAAACTAAGTAGTAACCAACTGTGAACATTACACCAGAATTCTTTAGATGGCAAATTGATGAATCAAATAGCACAAAACATGTTAACCAACAGATTTAAATATCCTTAGTTTTCTGCAATAAGTAGTCAAAAGCACAAACCTACCTCTAGTAATCAATGCTTCAGCACTGTATCCTATTTGGAAAAAGACCTAGATATCCAACGAATTCAATCCTATTTACCATCCAAGCAATAAAGATTCAGGTTACTGAAGACTTTGAAAGCTATTTTAACAATTACCCATGAAAACTTTGAGACAGACAATTAGCCATCATTTTAGTCATATTTTTATGAACAACTCGCAACAAAGGTAACACAAGTTTGTTTGACCTTCAGTAAACCTCGATAGAATAAAAATTTTACATTTAGTGCCGATAACTTTAAAGACAGGTCTATCTTAATTAAACCAACAAACTTGACTTACGTCCCACCTGGGCCCACCCATTTTCAGTTTTTACCTGAGACACTTGTGGGGAAATCTGGAGTGGGTAACGTTAGGTCCAGGGGGTGCTCTTCTTCGCTCCTTGATGGTGAGGGGAGGAGAAGCAGCCATGGTGCCTGAGGCACCAAGGATGGTACAGAAGCCAATTATGCAGGCCACACCCCAGGTGGTGCAGAAAGAAGGGGGAGGGGGAGACAGTAGAGGCAGAGTGCTGCCATAAGGTAGAGAAAGGGTTCCCGGTTTTACAGCTTATCAGCTCCAATAGGAGCAGACGCCGTGTTTTCCTGCCAGAAAGGGGGAATAGGCAGTTTATGTCAGGCCAGAGAAGACAGGGAATTTCCCCGAAACAAAGGGAGTTTCAGCAGCTGCTTGGGAATATTCCTTAAAGTCTCCGTCCCGAGGTAGACTAACCACAGTTGGATCCAGTTATAGCCATTAATCCGGGAAATGAGTGAGGGAGAAGCCCCCACATCTGTTAGAAGGAACAGTGATAGAGAAGAGAGTCAAGAGTCCCCTTTGCGTGGGATGGCCTGTGTTTCCTCCAGCAACCTGGGTTTACTTGGAGGAGGCCTATTTAGATAATTATCATCCAATATGTCAGGAGAGTGTTTACTAGCTGACCAATTTGGGCAAACACATTCTGCAAGAGGCTCTTATGTCAGGATCCTGGTGTAGAGCAATGAAGGCCTAGGTACGAGCAATGAAGGTCCATCTGCTTGGTTCCTTACAGAAGAGATCTAACCGATAGATCCCACTGAGGCCAAGCAGTGTCACAGGAGCTCAGGGCTTTCCTAAATTTTGCAATCCGAATTGTTTCCAATGGGTTAGAAGGCACTCCAAGGGAGAGTCCTTGGGAACCGAAGAAGCAGCCTATTGAGGCCATGCACGGAAAAGTAAAGAAGGTCCATTATCAAATCCCCCCCCGACTCCCGGGTGGCGTCCCACGCAGGATATGTCAGAGGTTCCCATGTGTCAAAAGTGACCCGAGGCGTCCCTCAACAAAAATCGCTATTGATCACAATCCTGCCTTCCCGTGAAGGCATTCCAGCCATAAAAGGCCTGCAGGAAGGATGCCGGCGTCCCTCCTCTACCCCATCGCATCCTAGGCTGCCAATGGGTGCCTGGTGAATGGACTGAAATACCATGCCTTGAAGGTCTTGCCTTGAAAGTATTTTACCTTGCCTTGAAGAGCCAGCTGTTTTTAATCCATGGACAACACTAGAAAAGTTTTACAAGGGGAAATTACCAAATTTTGCAGCCTAAGTAATTAGTAGAGGACATTGACGGAAAACAGTAGAGACAGAAATCCATCGCGTTCTAAGCGACATTCCAACACAGGTGGTCCTTAAAGCCAACTTCCCTGGGAAAAGGTCCCCGGGTGGGTTGTAATTCCATCGGTTACTGGTTTCAGCCGGCTCCGAGAGGAGGTCCCGTGGCCCGAAGCGGCTAGACCAGCAATGTGGAGGGGATCGCATTAGATCCATCAGGAGGAAACCTCACACGAGAATCTTAAGATTGGCAACTGTGCTAGTCACTTAGGTGGCTGTCCCGTGCCCAAGACAGACAACTTTGTATAAGGACAGCAGTAAAGAGGGGGCATCAAGTTTCTGGGTCTTATTGCCATCCTGGCCAGGGTACTAACTTCTACCCAAAAGGCAGGACTTTTCCTCCCCATAGAGTAGCCATGGGCTAGAGGACTACAGCCTGAGCAGTCAGCATGAAAGTGTTCCAATAAGACCGTACTCCTTGAAGAGCCCCAGAAATGACAGTAAAAGAAAAGAAGGGAAAGTACTCACCAATTTTGCACCGAAGCTCAATGCCCCACTTTTGGGCGGCATTATGATGAAGTTGGGGAACATACATGAGGTTCAGTGGGGTGGGGTCCGGAGCCGACGACTGAGAAAGAACTCTTGAGACGTCTTCGGCAAAATGGTGGTTTATTAAAGCACGGGGACAGGACCCGTGGGCAGAAAGAGCTGCTGCCCCGGGGTTGTGAGGAATCGCCTATTTTATACCCTCAAGTGGGGAGGGGGCTAGGGATAGCGTAAGTCTCTAAGGAATTTTGGAAGCAAGGTTTTCCAGGACCTTGAGGGGGCTAGCTACTGTTGGGAAAAGGTCGTTTATTACCGTCTAATAAAACCTTAGTCATGAGACCCTTCAGATGTATATCGGTGGGCCATATGCTTGGGGGATGATTGCCAATATGTATCTTGGGGGGTTAGAGATAAAGGAAGTTTCCAAAGGAATTTCTATACATTAAAGTGGACTTACAGGATCTTGGTGGAGGGGAGGGGGGTCAGGCTAGGACTGCCTTTTGCCCTTAGCAAAGTATTAACATTGAGGCAGGTGAATTCCTAGAGGAATGTCACCAGGCCTGTTTCAAGGACTTGTCAATGGGCTGTAGGTAGTAAGGACTGTTCCTTTGTCCTTTAGGGCAGCCAGGAGTGCCTGAGGAATGTTGCATACATCCCATGGGGGGGGGGTTGCAGGGTGTCAGCTTCTGCTTTGTCTTCAGCTTGCCTTCAGTTCCCTCATCAGCTACCCTTTTCTGAAGTTGTATTAGAAACTTTATATTCGTTAATACATCACATCCTGACAACCCTTACGAAGTAGGTAGTAATACTAACAGCTAATATTTGAGTGTTTACTATGCGCCAGGATTTGTTTTAAGCATTTTACATGTATTAATTCATCCAATCTGTTATTATTTTTCCTATTTTACAGATAAGGAAGATGATGTTCAATACCTTGGGTTACACTGCAAGCTACTGGCAGAGGCAGGATTTGAATTCGTGTCTGACTGGCTAAAGCGACCTTTAATCACTATTTAATAATTATTTAACTATTATTTTCAGCCCCAAATTTTGTGAACACTTTGCCATCTTTAGTATCCTCATCACTTATGTGCCTCTATGTTCTCTTCCTCTCTTCGTGCCCCTCCTTTCTGCCCCTTCATCCTACTGTTCACCTGCATTCCTTTACTACCCTGTCTTCTCCACCTTTCCTGTCTCAGTCATCCCCATCCCTAAGATCGTTGTCCCTTTCTTCTCTTGAGACCCTCGTCCCTAGTATTCCGTATTCCTCTCTCTTATTTCTTAAAAGTCTCCCTCCTTCCATGGGATCCTCGTTCTCCCCGCGCCAGCCTCAGGTGACCCTCTCACCCCGGGAAGGGCCACCTCCCTTTCCCGGAGCCCAGAGGCAGCGCGGGGCACGCAGGAAGCGCACGTAGCAAGCGCAGCGGCGTCGGGCTGGAGTCGGAGGGCAGCCGCGGGGTCCTCCCGCTCCTCGGCAGCCCCCGGGCGCGGTGCAGTCTGGGGGAACATGGCCGCTTCCGGTCTCCCTCCCCGGCCGGCGCTGGCCTGACCGCGGCCCTTGCCCGGCGCACTCCGCCCTCTGCTCCTCCCGCCCCGCCGCCGCGGAGGTCTCTTCAGCCTTTCCCTCCCGCTGCCCCCGCCGCGCCATGGAGAAGAGCTCGAGCTGCGAGAGTCTTGGCTCTCAGCCGGCCGCCGCACGGCCGCCCAGCGTGGACTCCCTGTCCAGGTAACCAGGATGCCCGGGGCCCCGCCCAGCGCCCGACGGGGATGGAGAGGGGCCCGGGACCCGCTGGATGGTGCCCCAAATCTTGGACTTGCTTCCCAAAGGCTGCGTCTCAATTCCTTTTCTGGGACTTGGGAGCCGCTTCTTCCTCCCTCTTCAGGGTTTAGAGGCTGGGGAAAAGGGAGGTTAAAACTCACTGCTGCTTTATCGGTGACTCTACCTTACGTATAACCATCTCTTATTTTATCCCTGGTTGAGACAGCCCCAGCTCATTAGTTTCTCTTGTTTCTCATTCCTTCTCGGATTATTTTTTTGGACAGCACTTCCCCCAGCCACCACCCCTCATTTCCTCTCTGCCTTTCTTTACTATACACTTTTCCAAACCATTCTCTGGTCTTTCTTCCATCTGTCCGTGTGTCTTTGATTTTGGGATTCTTGCCCACCCCTTCTTCTTTTTTCTATCACTTTTCTTACTTAATCTCTTTCATGATTTTCCCTATACTCTGACCCCTTCCTCCTCATTTCGCTTTAAAAATGTGAATAAAAATGCCCACTGTACGTTTTTTTCTGAATCTTCCAGCTGAAAGTCATTATCTAGGAATCCGAGTAGTCCTTAACCCCGAGTGAATAATGACTGGTAGTTTTCTTCCTTCTTGGGCTACCCATTCTCCTGGTTATTTCTCTTGTACTAGATGGGATTTCCCCCCCGCCCCGGAATTTTGAGGAGGACTTTAGTATGCAATTTTGTAGACAGCTGTTGTGAATATTAGCTAGACAGGTTTTAAAATAGTGATTTAAAATTTTAGGACGAAATAATAGAAGACCTGTGTTTGTTATGTAGCCATAATGAAATCAGGTTCTTTCCCATAAAAAATAGTGTAATTATTATTAATTACTAGATAATAATCTGTGTAAAAAGACAAATTTCATTTTCCTCTGAATAAATTGAAGTTTCTCTATTTTGATTCATTTTGGACCCCACTAAATATGGGTGACACAGCTATGTTTTCCTATTACCGTTCAGACCTTACGGGACATTATTAGCTGATTCCGTCTTTATGAATTAGATTCTCTTCCTGAAGCACTCATAGCAACCTGCCCACACCTTTTTCAGAGTTTTTAACACACACAGTGTAATTGTTGGTTTAACTGACTTTTTACTAGGCTGTAAGCTACTGAAGGACAAGAACCATATCTTACTTATCTTCTTATCTCCAGCATTTAGCAGAGACCCTGCATGTCAGAGGGGCTCAATAATTTTTTCTTTTTTGATTCTGTAGATGTAATAATCCAGGAGAGAAGAATTTTTCTTTGCATTCAATCACATATACTGTACATTTGCTTCAGGTATTTTAAAAATTTTATGTTTATTACTCTGAAATTTAGGAAGCAGAGGATTTAACATTCTCAGCTGTAAAATTATGCAGAAAACAGGTTGGAAAATTGTAATTTTATAGGAAAGTTAACAAATGGCATCTATGGTTCAGAATAGAACGTAAAGAAAACAGATGAAGCAACCAGTAATCTCACCCAAGCAAGAGGATTTAGAGCCACAGGAGGCAGTATAGTCTGTTAGAATGAAGAATGTACTGGAAGTTAGGAGGCAAAATTCTACCATTCTTTACCTTAATAACAATAATGATGCATTCTTATCAAATACTAAGAAATTCCCTTTACGGATTTTTGAAATTATACTGAATAAATACCTGTTATTACAAATTAACATACCTAATTGTGCCCCTTAAGCACATTTAATTACCCCCTAAAGAAAGCCCAGTAACTTTATATATGCATTCTAATTCTTAATTAAAAAATTATGTTACTGACGTATGAATTTAAGAAAACTAATTCCTTGAAAGAGTTTTGACTAGAATGTGTTAGCCTCGTCTTCTCTGGACAAAAATATAAGTATGATCTACTTTCCATTGGAGAATGCCAGCTTTCATTCCTTTCCTCTGGAAGGCAGAAAAAATTACATTTATTGCCTGTCTAGCATGTAGAATTCACCAAGCTAAATTTTTTCATGTCTTTTATTTTATGAACCGTTACACCTGGTTTATCAACAGTATAGAATAGCTGCATTGTAGATGTTTGGTAGAAAGCTTAAATTTAAACTTAATCTAGGCAAATAATCAATTGTAGATGATTCTAATACAGAGGCAGGGTAGACAACCATGATTATAATAGCTATGCTAAGTGGCTCTCCAGTTGTTTAAGTTTTTACTTCGATAGTCTATGGTAAAGCAGAATATCGATGTTTGGACTGTATTGTCTCAGCCTTTTGCAGAAATGTTGCCCTTAAATTGTAGTTTATTTTTATGCCTTCGGTTTTTTACAATTAGGAAATTTTCCGTTTCAAATTTTCAATTAGGAAATTACCATGTGAATTTGTTTTGATACTTCCTATACAATAATAGTTAATATGTTCGGTGTGTTCCATGGCTTTTACAGACTAGTTTGACATAAATTTCTGCAGAGTTTAGCTCCAAGAAAAATTGTTTATGCAAAAAAAATGTGCTTCCTATTTGTTTGAAAACGCAAACTATGTAACTGCATGTTTCTCTTCAATTTAGCAAAAAGACTTCAGTCAGATTTGTAGCTGAAGTTGGTAATACACACCTAATTTCTTCAAGTACTTCTATTAGATGAATTCAGTTTAAATATTGTATTTAAATGTGTTAATTTGTAAGTTGTTTTATGCTTTTCTGGGAAATAGGAAGAATATAAATCTGAGAAATTATACACTAATCCTTCTGGTTGCCCATTGGTTTTTTTGAAAATGACACACTCCATTCAAGGTGGGTGACAGGCTTTTGTGGGATCTGTAGTTCACACTGAACATATGTGGCTCAGTCGGTTGAGTGTCTCACTCTTCGTTTTGGCTCAGGTCACGATCTTGGGCTTGTGAGATTAAGCCTGGATTTGGGCTTCGTTTTCATTGGAGAGTCTGCTTGAGATTCTCTCCCTTTCCCTCTGATCATCCCCACCCTCCCCGCCCCAGCGTGCGCACACTCTCTCAAATAAATAAGTAAAATTTTAAAATGTATGTTGAGTCTTGATATGTCTGACCTTTTACCTATCTAATCTGTGGTTGTCTCAGAGTTGCTACTGCTTCTGGCTTTGCCTTCTAGGTCATCACAGGCTTGATGTTTTTGGCCACAAAAGAGTGATTTTATTTTTTATATGATATCCAGATAGCAGTTTCCTAATCAGCTAGAGTTATGTCGTCTTGCATCCTTAAAAAAAGTAACATTCTTTGGTGAATCTTGCTTGGTGTTAGTCTACTTCAGCGAGCTGTTCAGCAGCTCTTGAATATCCTGTGTTGTTCATTCTTCAGTGTGTCCACCCCAGAGAGAGGGAGTTGTGAAAAATTCACTTCAGCACACTGATAATCTGGCTGTAATCCATAATTTAATTCTTGTTGCTCTTGCTCTGATTCTTGATATAAGTATGATTTATACAGGATATAGATAAAACAGTGTTGTAGGCGAGATATGATAGCTAAGGTAGGCCTGAGCCTTAGGATTGTATAAGTTATACAGTAGGATTTGTCACTATATTGATACCATTTCTGCCTTCTTGGTCTGGTTTTCCATTTTTTCAGTTTGCACACTGTTATAAAATGCACTGCCTGAGTGGGTTTCTTTGATTATTTTTTACTATGCATAATCACGTGCTAACATATCTAGTGTCAGGTAGGTGTCTAGTGAATGTTTGAATAAAGAAATGTTGACTGAATGTTCACTGCTCTCTTATTTGCTGTCTCCACTCAAACGATTAAAAAGGGTTTTCTTTTGTTGAATTTGGCCCGCAAAGGCACAACTTCAAGTTCAAGCTAAAGTTGTTCTTGCATGAAGCCTCTTGACACACTGAGCTGATTTTATTAGCTACATTATCTTTTCTGTGCCCAGCCATGTATTTTCACAACATTGTGTTCCTTTAGCCTACTTGCTTTACCATCTGCTACTCTTGATTATTTTGGTCTCTTTCTGACTTATCCTGTCAGTCATTTTATTTAATATCTGTTTCTTTCATCTTTTATATACCCTCATATGCTCTAGTTATTCTGGGCACCACTTGTTTGTCTCAGATTATTTTGGTTTATCAGTTGATTTCTAGTCTATAGATTCATTAGCATTTATATTTATGTATTTATATGTATATACTTACATTTGACTTAGATTAAAAAAAATCAAAGTCTGGGGCGCCTGGGTGGCACAGCGGTTAAGCATCTGCCTTCGGCTCAGGGCGTGATCCCGGCGTTATGGGATCGAGCCCCACATCAGGCTCCTCCACTGTGAGCCTGCTTCTTCCTCTCCCACTCCCCCTGCTTGTGTTCCCTGTCTCGCTGGCTGCCTCTCTCTCTGTCAAATAAATAAATAAAATCTTAAAAAAAAAATCAAAGTCTGGTACACATAGAATATACTCAAAAAAGTAGACTTCAACTAATTACATTTTTAAGTTACATGTCTTCCTTTAAAATTATCATCATCTGAAAACAGCAAATCCTAGTTGTTTCCATGAATTTTGATGGTATTTATAGTCTGAAAAGGGAGAAAAGTTTTTAAGATTTCTGAAGCACATTTTTTTGGTAAGATTTCATTTCTAGTTTCAGCCTCAAGGTCACTTAGAGCTGATATGTTGGTAGGAAATGTGCTTTTGGGTTGTTTTCCAGTAGTGGTGATGGATTTGTGTCCAGTCACACATTCCTACCCACTTCCTTTGTGACTCTTGGCATGTCTTCTGAGGCAGCTGGCCAGGATTAGTGATAGAAACTAGATATGGAACTAGGTGAAACTTACAGGTTGAACTTCCAACCTTGGCAATACAATTAGCACCTTATGTCAGACATTGGACATATTTACTTATTTTGTATTTTAAAATTATTCCAGGACCCTAAAAGAACTTTAAAGTTCTGTCAGATAAGATCCAATATTATTGTGAACTTTAGTAATTACTGTGTAGATTTTTCTGAAAGAAAATTTAAAAAGATTAATTACTAGTCAAAAGTATACAAGTATACTAAAGTTGAGACTGGATCCCATATGTGTTTTTTTTTCCTTTCCTCTTTATGCTGTCATCAGTAGTCTTCTATTAATGTAGATCAGTAGTTCCCAGATCAATAGCATCATCATCCTTTGCAGATTTGTTAAAAATACAGATTCCCTGGTCCTACCTCAGATGTAATTGGATGAAACACTGTGGCAGTGGAGCCCGCAGTTTGTGTTAGGAAATTCTCTATAAATACTTTATAGCTTAGATGAAATAAGGGCAGATTAGCTATGTTTTCAATGTAATAAGAATTCACTTTTGGGGCGCCTGGGTGGCACAGTGGTTAAGCGTCTGCCTTCGGCTCAGGGCGTGATCCCGGCGTTATGGGATCGAGCCCCACATCAGGCTCCTCCGCTATGAGCCTGCTTCTTCCTCTCCCACTCCCCCTGCTTGTGTTCCCTCTCTCGCTGGCTGTCTCTATCTCTGTCGAATAAATAAATAAATAAAATCTTTAAAAAAAAAAAAGAATTCACTTTTAAAACTAGAGTTTGAGAACAACTGCCTTAGGTCTTTTACTATTTTTTTTAGTAACTCCATCAATATTTGTTGAAAGAGACTAAGTTAAGGTCTGTGTTACAGCTACCATAAGCCTATTACTTGAAAGCATTTTTGTAGAAATATTGATTGAAGTAGTGAAAGGTAAAAGTCATCTCTTAGGGATTTATGATATCTGATTTTTAGGAAATTTCCTGAGGTTTTTTCTTTCTCAGCTATGAGTAACACATCAGGAATACACGTGTTACGTCTTTTTTAAAAAATAGGTCCTTGGGGCGCCTGGGTGGCTAAGTTGGTTGAGTGTCCAACTCTTGGTTTCAGCTTGGGTCACAGTCTCAGGGTCATGAAATCGAGCCCTGCGTGGGGCTCTGTGCTCAGCAGGGAGTCTGCTTGAAATTGTCTCTCTCCCTCTGCCTCTCCCCCACTCATGCGTGCACTCACTCTGTTTCCTCTCTCTCTCTGTCATAAATAAATTTTTAAAGAAAAAAAAGGCCCTTCGTGAAATCCATTAGTGGTAACTTAAATTAAAAAAATATTATAAATAAGTAATTCCAGGAAGCCATCACCTGAAGCAGTAAAGTCTGGATTACGCCCAAGGGAAGGAAATAACCCAGATACAGATGTCCAGAAATCAGTAAGTTTATTTTGTACAGCTGCCAAGTTCATGCTATTGTATTCATAATCACCAGGGCCAAAGGTTTCATGTGATTCAGGACTTGACCAGTGGAAATTCTCTAGATGTTAGTAGAAAGTATTTTTTCTTTTTAAGAAAATCAGTTTTGAATAGGTAAATCACTTGCTATCTTTGTCCCATTGTTTGATTTAGTTAAATCTGTGGCTAGGATTAAAAACTATTGAGAGTTGATAGTCAAGGACAAGGAGTGATTTTATAAGCCTGCTTCCCGAAGGAAGTCCGGTTAAAATGGAACTATTGAAAAAAAAAAAAAAGATTGGTACAAGGTTATTAAAATCGGAGGGACTAAAGAAGATGCCCTCTTAATGAAAATCATAATCTCTGTTCCCTCTCCTGTGGTTTTATTACACAGAACTAATCGTGCTGTCCCTCTTACTGTGCTTCTCTGTATGTGCTAGTGCTGCCATCACTATGGACCACGAATGTTCACCTTCACAGTTCTTCCCCTGCCACGCACTTAGTACTTACTCATGGCAGCGATGACTTTTCAAAGACTCTTACTGAATGAGATTAACTCTTGGGCTCTTTAAATACTTTATAGCCTAGATGAAATAAGGGCAGATTAGCTATGTTTTCAATGTAATAAGAATTCACTTTTAAAATATGTTTTCAACCAAATACTTCAAACACCCTAAATACTGATATTTGGAAAATCCTCTTTCTTATTTTTTTTAAAGTTAGGGTTTAGATTTGACAGATTATAACAGAAAATCCAAACTAACTGTGGCCTAAAACAGATGATTTTAGTTTTTCTCCCATATAAGAGCCCAGAGACAGTCCATGCTGATCTGATATAGTGGACCTGAAGTATCAAGAACACAGACTCTTACTGTGATGTTACCTCATGAACCAAAATTGCTACTGGAGCTCTAACATTGCATTCATTGTAATCAGAAGGAAGGATGAAGGGAAGAAGAAAGGATGTTCTTTTTCTTTAAAAGATACTTTTTTGAGGTTACATATAGTCTTTTAAGCTTACATCCACTTGGCCAGAAGATGGTTCCATTGCCATACCTAGCCACAGGGAAGGCTAGGATGTGTAGTCTCTTCTAGGAAGCCAGAATTGGAGGTTCTATCTATGAAATAGTAGAGAATGGGTATTGGAGACAATTAGCAGCTTCTCCATAGCATATAAATGAATCATTTAGCAAGGAAGACATTTTCCAGTTAAAGTTGACAAAACTTCACTTACAACAGAGACATTCTTAGACTTGCAGAAGCAGTAACCAAAGTAGAAAATACACTGAGAGACATGATATATTGTAGCAGACCAGAAAAGAAAACTGTATCTTGGAACACTAAACTGGAGGTTTTTAACTTTGTACTTTTTTGTATGTATTATTTTGGGCCAGATTTTTATAATCCTAACCTGGGATCATAACATAAAAGGGATACATTTCATAACTGTCAACTCATTAAGTGAAAGGCAAATGGAAATCAAATGAAGAATGATCAACTGTGCTATTTCATTTTTTATTTCATTTGAAGAGCGTAGGCAATTGCCGGTGAAGTAATAGTGGCAATGAGGATGGTGGCCAAGACTGCTTTCTCTTCTGCTGTTTCCAGTTTGTTTTCCAGCCTTGTATCCATGTGTTTTATCTCCCCCTGAAAATATTGCCTCAGGTTCCACTTAGATATCTTCTCTCATTTCATTTCTAAAATTTTGGTCTCCATAGGGGAAATAAAGCTGGCCATTTGGGGCCGTGTTAGTTTATGAATGCTTTTGCCATTATTTTATGTGTGCTTTTGTATGTTTGACCTAAAAATTTGAAAATTCAGAGAAATTCCTGTTTATGCATTTTTGTGTTTCTGAACTTAAATATTAATATTTTAAGCATGCAATGTCAAACATAGGTGTTTAATCATTTGGGAGTGGGTAGAAGCGGGTAGAAAAGTCTCTTTTGGATTGGTATGGCATTATTCTTTGGGCTCAGAGGGATTGAAAGGCATGAGTTACAATATATCCATCTCCTTTCCTAGTAAATTTGCCTTCACAGATCACTGTAAGGGAGCAGTTTTTCAAGTAGGACTTTGTTAGAAGGTTGTGTATTAGCAAAAGGAAAAATAACTTTGGCTGAAGACAGGCTGGTGATTTCAAGCCTTAATTTTCTTGAGCCAGGATTCCCAGCAAGGTCAAAAATAAAATTTTACACGATACAGATGTCTTCTGTTACTGGTATTGGATAATTTTCTTTCATTATAACCAAAGGCAGTTTCTAAAAATAGAAATACCTAGGATAAACTTTGCTTTTCAAGTGGTAGACAGTTGTTCTGGAAGGAAATTAATATTGTTGTGATTGTTAATACTAATAAAATAATAGCACTTATCATTTTTGAGTGCTTGCTGGGCATGGTGCTAAATCCCTTAATAGACATTTTCTCATATTATCCTCATAATTATATAAAATAAACAGTATTATTGTTTCCCTTTTAGAGATGAAAAAAACCGAAGATTAGGAAGAGCAGGTTGACGTTTGGACCCAAGTCTGTTTAATGTCAGGGTCTTTGCTAAGAACTGATGATGCCTGAAGATCTAATGTTCTAGGTCTAGGCGCAAACTTGGTAGGTAGAGGGTGGTCGCAGGGCAGGGTGATTGGGTGGTAGTGGCAAGGAAATGACTTTCTTTAGTATACACAATACATCAGTGAGTTCAGAGTGTTCATATTTGGAGAGAATTTTCTCTGGCTTTGAATATTTTTTGCTTCTGACAGAAAATAGGATGATTTATTTTTCTTTGCTTGATGATTAAGAGGATAGTGTCATTAGGATGATATGACATTTTGAACATCAGATACATTATGAAGCAGGTAAACATGGTTCCAAAGCCTCCTCCCACCACTCCCTCCCCCCGCAAGCTTTACAGAATAATTTAGAATACTTTACTGTAGGGTTCCTGAAGTATCTGAATTCCCCTAAGTTCCTTTGTGTGTTTGTTTACAGTTAATGTGTTAAGAGCCATTGACATTTGAAGATCATCAGAAGTGAAGATAAAACATCTCAAAAATTATAATGTAAGTGAATGGGAAAATGGAGTTAAAAAATGGACAAAAGTTAATATCGTCACCAACATTTCTGGAATCCATATACTTTTATCCCAAATGAAACTTATGACTTTGAGTAATCAGTAACTTCAAACATTAGTCCCAATTCTAAGTCCCAGTCCTTAAAATTCTGTGTTCTTTTCTACCTGGAGTAAACAATTGCTATGTTTTAGTCACCAGTAATTTTCCATTAAAATTCTTTGGCTTCTGTGTACTGTTTTTTCCCTTTTTCTCTTTAGTAGTTTGCTGTTTGACAACGGCTCATGTTATATTTAAAATTGTATGTGTGTAGAGACTGAGGTCTTTGCTCTTTGGCTGCTGATGTGTCTTTTACCCAATTTTAATTTTACTGCCATTTTGTATGTTTCTTAGCCAAAAATATGACCAGTTAGCTTGCTAGCCTCCTCCCTTCCTCCCTCTCTCTCTCCCTTTCTTCCTTTCTATAAGTATTTGTTTAGAATCTACTATGGGCTGCACATTATGCTAGATCCAGAATTCCTAAGACCTTGG
Source organism: Ailuropoda melanoleuca (assembly GCF_002007445.2). Lineage (NCBI taxonomy): Eukaryota > Metazoa > Chordata > Mammalia > Carnivora > Ursidae > Ailuropoda > Ailuropoda melanoleuca. Next base: position 34,969,358 of record NC_048225.1, read on the forward strand.
TGCTGAAATGAGTTGTGTCATCTTTTTACACAGTTAAGGACATTAGAGATCATGTGGTGTGACTAGGACTTGTGATGACCTTAAGCGTAGTTGAGGACCACCTGCATATTTCAGTCACCTGTGGTGCTTGGGAGATACTTAGCTTCCTAGCTTCCAGCGCTGACATTCTGAACTAGTGGGAGTGGGCCCAAAAATCTGCACTTAAAGTGAGAGCCTTCAATCCAGATACTTTTTGAACTCTATATGTTTGTAGGTGCAGGAAGAGACCTAGAGAAGTTTAATAAGTTATAGTATGTGTTAGAAGGCCAGAGATAATTGGTGGTGTTTCCTCCCAAGTCACAGAGCAAATTAGCATTAGAAGTGCTCTCCTGACTCCCAATTCTAGACTTCACTAAATTACATAGTGACTTTTGTTGGGCCAGGCAGATTTACTGTGTCTATATAAAATCGTAATGCATCCATTACTGTTATTGAAAAAATTAACTAAATGCACTTATGGGGGTTTTGTGCATGAAAAACATGGACTATTTCTTCATTAGATATGTGACTGGTTTTGATTTTGAAATCATTGGGTAGAAAAAGACCCTAGTAGTCAGGAAGACCCTAGTAGTCCAAGTAGAGGACCCCCCTACTCCCCAACCCCTGCCATGGTACTGTTCCTACTTGGCCTTTAAGTATTACGCTCTGAGAAGAAGGGATTTGATTTAATTTTTGAATGATGGTAGCTGGCATAGTGCTTTGCAAATAGTAGGTGCTTGCTTAACTGTAATATGAATAATTTACTGTTAAAACTTTGTTTTTTCCCCCTTTGGATTCTATGAGGTACTATTAGAAGTGGTTTTATTGTCTTGGTTCAGAATCTGATACTTTATATACCAAGCCAGAGATCTTAAGCAATTGAAGTTATTTTATATTTTTAATACTGAATTATTATGGCTGATGGTCACAGTATTTCTGAGCGACTGAAATAGTCTAAATTATTTTCTGACCATAAGAATTTGACTTAGTTTTAGTATTGTGTATAGTTTGTATTGTGTATGGTATACTGATAGTTACTGAATTATAATCTTACATTAGTAAAAGTAGTTATTCAGTTTTTGGGAGACATTCTGTAATTCTCAAATTTATTAGTAAGTTTATTAAATGCCATTACCCGATTTTCTGGATATTTTGAGACATGTTTTAATTATAAATTTAAGAAAAGTAATATTTTTAAAATCACTTATTCATTTCTAATAAGTTTGAATATTATGAATTTTCTTTCCATTAAATGTTTTTTGTTCTTTTTTAACCACAGACACAAAATCATAAATACGACAGCTCTAAAAGGGAACTTTATTATGTAGTCTAACTCCTTCATTTTTTATGTTGGGACACTAAAGAGTGTCTGAAAATGGAAGTTTTATGAATGTTAACATACGTTTGTGAACAAAAAGAATCATGTGATATTTCTATGATGATATGTATGAAATGCTTTCAAAACTGTAAAATGTCACATAAATGTAATGTATTATGATTATTGTTATGATGATCATATGTCTGCTGAGTTTCCTTGTGACTTAATTGAAAATATTCACTGTAGTTTAAAATCAGAAAGAAAAATACATATGTTTGTTTCTTGGTGTCTTCTCTTGTTTCCTGTGGTCAGGTTTTACTAAGTCTCCTTTAAGCACATGGTTTTAGAATAGATACTTTGCAGGTTACCTAAATTTCTCTTTCACTGTGTTAGTCTAATCGTGATTGTCACCTTATGAAATTACACAGAATACTCAGGGTGACATTTCTATATTGGAGTTCTGTCAGCCATTTTCCATGGAAAACTGAATGAATGCTCAGTATTATCCCTCAATGTTATCAAAGTAGCTAATAGTAATGTTAACACATTTTGGTATAGTTTTTGTAGTTCCAGAGCTGTTTGACCCATGTCAGCTTCATTGTTTCTCATAACAGCTTCTTGAGGTAGGTCTTCACTTGACAGATGAGTAACTGAAGCTCAGAGAAGTGACATGACTGTCCAGTGTCTCCTGCTTATCAGAGATGGAACTGGAACTTTGACTCTAAATGCCATTCTGTTTCCACTGCCTAGCACGAAGCATAACATGGAACTCTTAAAGTTTCATGGGGTATATATCTTGCTTGTTAAAGGAAATTCTGAATATTGGAAAATTGATGACAGGTTCACCTGGTCCAGCCAGCCTAAGTATTCAGTGCATACTTCTCTTCAGAAGTCTGACTCATGTCGCTACTCTTGAAGTACTAATAAGAGATGCAGGTATCTTTTGGATCAAAGACTCATTCTCAGCATGGTTACAAGTGTGTGCTGCTTAAAATTATTTGAGTATTTAAATGTTTAAAATGGTGGTAATTATAGTCTTTAGAAGTATATTGAACTGGATGAACTCAAAAAATGTACTGTGATACGATACAACACAATGTACTGAAAAGTCTTGATTCCTTCTTAGTCCTTGGTTCTTTAGTTCTGATTTTACTTCTTGACTGTGACTGTGGATGTGTCACTTGATTTCTGTGACCCTGATTCTCTTATCTGGAAAAAGGGTAAAATGATATCTACTGTCCTGCCTTTACAGGATTGTTGTAAGGCCTAAACTGCTGATTGATGATGACAATAATAAGAAAAAAACAAAAACAGCTAACAGCTATGTGGGCATTGTTTTAAGTATTTTATATGTATCAATTCATTTACTTCTCATAACAATCTTGCGAAGTCTAGGAGTTATCATTATTCCCCCTTTGTAGATGAGGAAACTGAGAGGTGAAGTAACTTCCTCAAGGTCTTACAGGGTGATCGAACCAGAATTTAGTACCAGGCAATCTAGCACTACCAAACTAGTTGGTAGTTTGTATGGAAGATAATGTATGGATGAGAGCACTTGGACATTAGTAAGGGGCTATGCTTATGTTCAGTGTTAATATTTATAAAAATGTTTAAAAAGAGAGATGTGTTCCTCATCCTTACTATACAGAGGAAAAAAAGGCAAAAACAAGCAAGAAAAAAGTGCCTTGTTATGATTTATGATTTTTAACAATTAACCAATCTCGTAAATTTGGAAGAGCCTTCAATATTATAGAGAGATACATGACTGAATCATGCGAATACATTTGATTTTTAATTTAACCTTTCCAGGCCAGAACGAGAAAAAGACTTTGAACGCTTTTCCTACTGAATGTTTTAACTTGATGACTGCAAAACAAAACAAAATACCTGCATAAATTTGTGGGCTTTTGAAGTTTGTGCAGAAAAGTTTTATCTCATTGCACTGTAGGAGTGACCAATTAATAGTAATAATTAGTTTTCTTTGTGTAAGATAAAAAAAAAATCTCTCTAGATAGCCTGAAGAATGGATATGTGACTTTCTGATTTTAATACTGAATTCAGATTTGCGTGCTGGGATAAAAAAAATTACATATGAGGTCATTTATCAAGACATGAATTCCCTATGTGTTTTCCGTTTGTCCAGGTAAAAGTGTTTTTGAGCAGGCATTTATTGCATAGGTCAGCTCTCCTTTTTTAGTATTTCTGACCTTATATTTCAGTTTGGGATAGAAGTGTTTGTTTCTAAAAGGAAATGTAATTTCAGAATCGTGAGCTTTGAGTTCTAATGATTTTTAGTTTAATATGACATTTTCTCAGCTAAGCTGAAATATAAATAACTTTTCCCCTCTAGGCTACTTATGAATCCATATAAGTTTTAATTTTAGCTCTTGTCTGAGTTTGAGTCTGATTTAGAAGTTATGAGAAATTCTTTTAAGAGGTTGCTGAGGGTGTAGGGATTGGCACTGGGACTCAAGTTGCCTCTTACTCTGTTTTTACCCCATCCCCAATGGACACACTCCTTTTGGCTAGAATGCTTTGGCTTTTGCTTGTTTTACTTATTTATATTTCCAGATAAGAACTTTGAAGAAACACAACTCTGCAGAAAAAAAGAGAAGTATGTAAGGCATTTCCTTTACAGCCTGGTTTTTCACACTTGCTGGTGGATTACCAAGTTATATGGCCTGACTTTTATTTTGGGAAATATGGTTGATAAACCTGAAAACAAAATAATGCAAATTAAACTGTACCCAAGGTCACATGTACCTTAGAACCGTGGGATTTTCCAGACTAAGTGCCAATGTGCGCCAGCTGTCCCAGAGCTCAAATGCTCTTTGTTTGTCTGAAGAATGCAAAATGTACTCTCTCATCTCTATCAGTCAGATGCCATGATGATAAGATCTATCTTTATTCTACAGATTGGTTAAGCAATTTCGGGTTCTGGTGTAGCATTTCAAAAAATCATTATAAGCTGTAAATTAATTTGTTTTTGGTAGTTTTTCTATTTTGGGGATCCTGCAGGTATTCTGACAATAAGTCTTTTGTTTCCCAATGTTTTATACACACTGCAGGCCTTTTATTATTTTTTTAAATAAAATTTTGAACAGAATGACTAATAGAGCATGAACAGTGGTTATGACACTGTGGTCCATTGTAAGTACTGAAAGCAAATTTGCATTCCTCGAAAAGCTCGTTCACAGTCAGAATATAGACCACATTCTTTAATGTTCTTGGGCAAACATGTTATGTATGTGCTCAGGACATTACTTACAAGAGAGTACTTTTTAAAAAGAACCTTTTCTTTCCATGGAATATTGAAGAAAAGTTAAATTGGCGGTGGGAGTGAAGCGGTTTAAATAAGGCAAGTGGTTTAGATTTTATTGTAATGACTATGGTCATTAATAACTGGAAATAAAAGACATGCAGCCTCTTCCAAACCCTTTGGAGGCATTTGTTTACTGGGATATATGAAAACATAGGTGACTTGTTTTCAAGTTGTTTTGAATTAAGAGTGTATAATGCTTGGTATGTTTATCTGCACCTTAAGTTTTCAGACATACTTTTTCACTTTTGGTAGAAATGTTTTTATTGGATTTTGAAATATTAGATCAGGAGAGGTAAGAGTAATATAAATATATTTATGGCCTCTGTTAGGGCTTGGATTTTATACTTCTGTTCATTATTGTGAGGTATCTCTGAGTGTACTGTGAATGACAATAAAATAATGAGAATTCCATTAACAGTCCAGCAAACCAGTAGAGCCAGAGGGGTTCAATGCGTTGCTAATGATAACATTGAAAAATGCAGGTAATGGTTTTGTGATTAAAGCTTTTGGCAGTCTTCTGTTTGGATATATCAGAAGTTACATAAGGTGTGTCTGTATTGTGTAATATATGTATAAATAGAAATATATAAAATATGAAAACATAAATATATGTGTATATAGAAACAAAAATATAAAAGCATAAATATAACATATTTTTACATATATAAAAAACTTCACTTTGAAATTTGTTAAGTGATTCATCAGACTCTTTTTAAGTTTAAAAGTTTGTACATTCAGTTATCTTAATCAAATGAGGACAGTTTACAGTACAGATCTAAGTGAAGAGTACTTTTAAGGCCAAGTGCTTTTGCTCCATTTTAATTTAATTAATGGATTCCTTCTTTAACGGAGACCCTTACTTCTGATCTCATCTTGTTTTCCCTTCTGAAGAGGATACTCTTGTATATTTCCACAATGCTATTTGTTGAGCACTTCCTACCACTACCAGTTATTTAGCACGAATAACTTCGTATAGATCGTGTTTCTGGTCCTTATTACAGTCTTAGAAGGTATCGTTATTTTATAAAGAAAGAGCAGAGATTAGGTAACTTACCTGAATTATTATTTGCTAAGTGGTGAAATCAAGTCTCGGTGACCCTAAAGCTTATGTTTTTGGCCACTAAGCACTTCAGCATCTTATTCTGTGTGTCGTGTCCTCTTCTGTGTACCTGTTGCATCCTTTATATTCCTCCACTGCTATATTGTACTATTACGAGATACTTACAGATCTGGCACCTTCATTATTAGACTGTAAGTCCCTTGAAGAAAATGAATCTGTTTTCAGCTCTATGCCCAGTACATAATACATTGTTGGTGTTAGTGAACGTCTGTGGAAGAGAGAGCTGGGAGGCTTGATAGGGAGACTCAGGAGGTTCCAAATGGAGGGGAGACATGGGAAGAGCAGGAGAGCAGATGGCTAAGAGGCCTCTAGTTAGAGACATACATTCTCAGTCTCCATCCCTCCAAGGAAGCCAAAGGGTACTTTGAGTCATGGTACTATTTGGAGGTGAGAGGTGAACCCTGGTGTCTGGAGGCAGATTTCTCTACCTTTGCAGCATTAACAGTGATGCTTGTAAGTTTAGTAGTATTGAGGCACGGAGTACTTCTGTAGTAGGTACCAAAATTTACTTGTTTGGACATAATTGTCTTAATTTGCAAGTTTTTAGCTGGATTACTTCTCAGGAATGAGTATAATTTTTAAAAAATCTCCTAACTGAAATAAAAAATAGAAAAATGGAGAGGACTTTATCTTGTGTAATGATACTTATTTGAAAAGCACCAAGAGAGTAATTCCTGTCCCCCTTCCAATAATTAGTTTGTATAACTCTGTTCACCTAAATGCTGTGCTTTGAAATAGTAGAACTTTTGAGACCAAAAGGGTGGAGCGTTGTTCTTAGGAATAGTGTAGCGAAGGAAAAAGACATTCTGTTATAATAACAGCAGACCAGTAAATGTGTGGGAATGACTAAGAGTCAGATGATGGGATTTCTGTTTTGCTCTTGTGGTGGAAGGAAAACTGTGTCACTCTGGCTCAGACAGTGGCAGGGCTATTCAAAAACAGAGTATGACTAGTGCTGTTCTGTATTGTGCCTTTATCTTACTCACTGTAGACCTAAGTTCTGTTCTTCCGTATGTCTGTGTGTTCATTTGGTTATTTTGTAGAACCAGAAGTTAGTATTTAAATAAGATTGATTTGATTCTTTTAAATTAGGAATCAAGAGAATAATCTGGTTTAGGATGGAATGAGGAGTGGGTTAAAGAGGGGGGAATTCTGGTGAGAGTGACTACCCATTCACAAAGGCCATTGCTCTGAAAATTTGGATAAATGCATTTGTGAATGTAAGTTGTTTGCATGTTCATTAGCCTTTAACTGCTCTTCCTAAGAGTTGATAACCGGTCAGAATTTAGTACATTAGACTATATTATAGTTTTATTCTAAGAGGTATTTTGAGCCTCTTAGGAAATGGAGTCTTATGTATGAATAAGTATAAAGAATAATTGGCATTCTTTACATGCATATTCTACAGTGCTAGTTATCTTTTGATCAGTTTTGTTGCTTTTGAGAAATAATCTTTCTGTAACAACTTGATTAATTTCTAAGATGTGGGTTTTATTATAATTTTTTTTAAGATTTTTTATTTATTTGACAGAGATAGAGACAGCCAGCTAGAGAGGGAACACAAGCAGGGGGAGTGGGAGAGGAAGAAGCAGGCTCATAGCAGAAGAGCCTGATGTGGGGCTCGATCCCAGAACGCCGGGATCACGCCCTGAGCTGAAGGCAGACGCTTAACCGCTGTGCCACCCAGGCGCCCCTATTATAATATTTTTTTGACACAACACACTTGACTTATCTGAATAAAAGTATTAATGCTCTTTGCCTATCCTAGAGATATGATGACTGTTTTTGTTTCAAAGTACACTTAACTCTCCATTATTCTGAATCTTTTTTTTGCTACTTTTTAAAAAATTTAAATTCAATTAATTATTAGTGTATTATTAGTTTCAGGGGTAGAGTTCAGTGATTCATCAGTTGTATGTAATACCCAGTGCTCATTACATCATATGCCCTCCTTAATGCCCATCACCTTGTTACCCCATCCCCATCCCCCACTCCAACAACGCTCAGTTTGTTTCCAGTGGTTAAGAGTCTCTTATGGTTTGCCTCTCTTTTGGATTACGTCTTGTTTTATTTTTCGCTCCTTTCGTCTATGCTCCTCTATTTTCTTAAATTCCACGTACGTGTGAAATCATATTATAATTGTCTTTCTCTGACTTATTTTGCTTAGCATAATAGCCTCTAGTTCCATCCACGTTGTTGCACATGGCAAGATTTCATTTTTTTTTTTGATGGCTCAGTAATACATTATTCTGAGTCTTATTAATTACAGGTTATTTAGGGCCTATGAATTTTCTATTCATATATGGCTTATATATTTAACCTTGTATTTTTTTTCCTCCATTGAAGGACTGATAGGAACAGAAGGGAATCATGATTATAACTTAATTTTATTTCTTTTTTTTTTAAAAAGATTTTATTTTTTATTTGACAGAGAGCACAAACAGGGGGAGTGGCAGAAGGAGAGGGAGAAGGAGAAGTATGTTCCGCTGAGCAGAGAGGACCCTGGGATCATGACCTGAGCCCAAGGCAGATGCTTAACCAACTGAACCACCCAGGCGCCCCTTAATTTTATTTCTTAATAACAACTCTTGACTAGAGATTTGGGCAGAAAAGTGCCCACACTAATTAAAAATGAGGAACAAAATCTCATGTTGCTGCAGTTGGGTGAGGGTCTTTCCATGGGGAAAGTTTATGCAGTATAGCTAAGAAATGATGTGGAAGGACAACTCTTTGAATCACATTTACAAGTTGGACAATAGTTCATTTGTATATGTGTGTGCATGTGTGTGTGTTGGGGGGGAGGGAAAAGTTGGGGGCATTTTAATTATCAAGAGATGAAGGGATATAAAAAATGGTAAAACCCAGTTTAGCACATATTTCCAACATTTAGAACTGAACTCTTCAACTCATTTGTGATCCCAGAATTTTGTTTTTTTGCTCTTAATCATAGAATCTTAGCTTTGAGCTTTGAGACCATCTTGTATTAGAACTTAACCTTTTAGTCTTCCTTATGACTTGAATGTCACTATTGAATTGAATTCTTTTGGATGTCATCGAATAACATCATTCACAAAGGCCTCATGTCTTCAACACTTCCTGTTCCGTTTGGAAGACGACACTTATGATGAAAAGAGGACTTGGATATAAGAAATGATGCTTTTTGTAGCCAGCCAATTAAATGGAGTATGGATAATGGAGAATAATGGCTTAGTTTGGAAACATAATTATATTTTTCAGTTAAGCATGCATTGGGAAAAATCTGTGTGTGTAGGGGCGGGGGAGGGGCATTTACTGACTAAAGAAGGTACTATGCAATGGGTATAATTTTATTTGAATAGTGACACCACAGTTCTTCTAATCTTGACTGAAGTCTCTCTGTGAAACTGTTACAAAACAAGGGACGTTTAAAAATGTATTTGGACCACTAACTTATGAATCTTTATATATCATGTTTTCGTGTGTGTGCCCAAATTTTAAGTTGGCTTTTGTCAAAAATAAGATAACATTATTTTTTTCATATTTTATGACATTCCCCCCATTCTTTTATTCTTTGTAATGATAGAATAGAGCATCTCAAATATTTGTTTTTTCCTGTAAATCAGTTTTTCCTTTAAGTTATTCTAGTGTAAAGAGATTGGGCCTATTATTTTATTGATGCTGTTATTAATATAGTGGATATGTTATAAATGCTAATCTCTAAAGAGTTCTGATTTTCATTTGGAAAGTTTTTTTGGTGAATAAGAATTTATTGAGTTCGTGCATTTTATCAAACTAGAAAACCTACATTTGCTTGATAATATTAGCAAAGAACCAGTAAGAAATAGCTATGAATTAAGGATGAGTGTGCTGAATGAATCTGGAAAGCCTTCCTGAAAAGATGTCTTGTTTCTTAGAAAGCCCCATACATATTTGTTTTTTGCTTTAAACTTAAGTCTTAAACATTTTAACAGTAACTTCATTTTCCACATTTTAGCACATTATCAGTTGCAGGATTTCCCCCCACCCCCGTTTTTTAGCAATGGATTTACCTATAAAAGAATCTTACAAGCAGATAGCATTTTCAGTTGTTTTTTTAATAGCTACCCAGTGAGATAAGAAGAGCAAGTATTTTTATTTCTACTCGTAATATGAAGTTAAGGCTCTGAAAGTCTAATCAGCTTTCTGTGATTTATGAGCCCAGTTTTTTTCTTTCTCTTCTTGTAGTTTAAACTCACATGTCCTGGTTGGAGTGGGAGAGTAGCTTATCTATGTGTTGACATTTGCCAGTGTCCCTTGCTTCATATTGTGAAAATGCTTTTTTAGTATGATAACATAGTCCCCTATTAAATGCTTAACTGTAGACATCCTTTTTTGGTTATGAAATAAAATAGTATGTGGCATTTGTGATGAAAGCAGAAAGGATCTATGTTTCCAACAATGATTTAATACTTGGAATGGACATTGCTAGAAGGGAAATATAAAATTTCTTTCTCTAGAGGTTATTTTTTTTTTAAAGATTTTATTTATTTATGTGACAGACAGACAGCCAGCGAGAGAGGGAACACAGCAGGGGGAGTGGGAGAGGAAGAAGCAGGCTTCCAGCAGAGGAGCCCGATGTGGGGCTCGATCCCTGAATGCCGGGATCACGCCCTGAGCCGAAGGCAGATGCTTAATGACTGTGCTACCCAGGCGCCCCTAGAGGTTATTTTTGTTTGCTTGTCTTTTTCTTTTAAAGATTTTATTTATTTATTTCTTTAAGAGTGAGCATGAATGGGAGGAAGAGCAGAGGGAGAGGGACAAACAGACTCCAGGCTGAGCGTGGAGCCTGATGCAGGGCTTGATCTCACAGCTCTGAGATCATGACCTGAGCCAAAATCAAGATTCAGATGCTTAACTGATTGAGCCTGCTTGTTTTGTTTGAAATGAATTGTATTAAGTTTTCAGTGGCAGAGACTGTTTGATTATGGACGGTTTAGTTTCTTGGTTCCTTAAGGATCAAATTATTAGAGTCTCATTTGTTTTACTCCTCCAATCCTGTGTTTGACCTTATTCTGATAAACTAGTGTTTTCTGATGGCAGTAGGAGGTGTCCAGTTCCAGTCTCCATTAGGTAAAAATAGTTTACATAGTTTTGGTGTTTCTGTTTGTCAGGTAATGTGCTAAACCCTTTGCGTGCATTATTTTATTTAATCTTTATAAGTAGGTGAACTCTTCCTGGCATACGGTAAGCAGTCAGTAATTATTATTTTTTTTTAAAGATTTTATTTATTTATTTGACAGAGATAGAGACAGCCAGAGAGAGAGGGAACACAAGCAGGGGGAGTGGGAGAGGAAGAAGCAGGCTCATAGCAGAAGAGCCTGATGTGGGGCTCGATCCCATAACGCTGGGATCACGCCCTGAGCCGAAGGCAGACGCTTAACCGCTGTGCCACCCAGGTGCCCCAGCAGTCAGTAATTATTAACTAAATGTAGGAGATATATAAATAAGTAAAACACAAAGTGTGTCAGATGGTAATAAGCACTTCAGGAAAAATAAAGCAGGAAGGGAATAGAGAATGAGTTTAGAGTGGTTTGCACTTTTAAATTAAATGACCAGGGAAGGTCTTACTAAGAAGGTGACATTTGAGCAAAGAAGCTGAAGGAAGTGAAGGAAAAAACAGGGGAAATATGGGAGAAAAGAGTTAGAGATAACTGAAAGAGTAAAGGTCTTCAAGTAGGAACTTGCCTGGTGTGCTTGGGGACCAGCATGGGGTCTGTTATAGTGCAAGGGAGCAGAAGGAAGAAAAGTAGAAGTTAAGATCAAGGAGGCTAGGGTGGGAGCAGATTGTGAAAGGCCTTCTAGGCCATTTGAAGGACTTTGGCTTTTATTCTGAGTGGGATGGGAAAGTAGTGGAAGGCTTTTTGCAGAGGAGTGACAATATCAGATGTTTCAAAAAGGATCACTCCGGCTGCTGGGTTAAGAACAGACTGCGATGAGATCTGAGGGGATCTGGCTGCCTAGGCAGGTGTCCCCTTCCTCCCTCACCATTCCATGTGCATCCCTCCCAAAGCTGTTTTTCTCAGTTGAAGAGGATGACCTTCCCTGATATAGGAGGAGCATTCTTCTTAGGTCAAGGGTATATAAGTAGCTGTGCTGCCCTGCTAGAACCTCCAAACAAGCTCTCGAGGTCCATTCATAGGAGAACTTAGGGTAGTTGAGTTTCCAAGACTCCAGATACATCCAAATGAGGTGCTGCATGAGGCAGGCTGCATTTCTCAAAAAAAGAAAACAAACAAACCCCAAACCCCACAAAAACAAACAAACAAAAAACAGACTGGGATGTAGAAGGAAGGAGACTGGTTTATAGGCAATTGGAATCACCCAGAGGAGGGAGGTGATAGAAGAGGTAGAGAGAAATGATTGGATACTGGGCATGTTTTGAAGGTGAAGCCGCCAGAATTTCCTGACTGCAGAGTTTTTGGCCCAAGAAAGTATAGAAGGACAGGATTACCATTTACCAAGATGTTAGAGCTGGTTTCAGGAAAAAGAGTAGGAATTAGGAATCTTAGGTGTCCACCTGGAGGTGTTAAGTAGGCTATTAGAATCTGAAATTCAAGAGAGAAATCTAGGATAGCACTGTAAATTTGGGTTCATCAACTTAATGCTGTTAAAGCTGTGAGACTGGGTGAGATTTTTAAGGAGGGGAGGTGTACATAGAGAAGATAAGAGGTCGGGGACTGAGAGTTCAGGGGTACTCCAATGTTAAGAGAAAGAGTGGCTAGTGGTTAGTAGGATAGCCATGAGTATAGTGTTTTGGAAGCCAAGTGTAGAAAGTATTTCAAGGAGGAAAGATCAATTATGTTAAATGCTGCTGATAGAAGAGGACTAAGTATTGAGAACTGAGTTTAACAAAGTGGGTGTTCTTGACATTGACACAAGCATTTTTGCTGGCCTGATGGAAATGGGCTAAGAGAGAATGAGAAATGAGGAACTGGAGGCAGTGAGTGTAGATAACTCCTTCAAGGAGTTTTGCTAGGAGGAAGCTTAGAGGAATGAAGTGGTATCTGGAGAGGTTGAAAGAAAGAACATGTTTCTATGCGTGTTGGAACAATTGAGTGGAGAAGGACAATTTTATGATGCAGGAACTGGAGGGCAGAATCGCTGGAGATTTTCTTGTGTAGATGAGAGGAGCTGGAGTTCAGTGGAGGAGGTGGCTTACATTAGAGTATGGACAATTTCTCCAAAGTAAGAGATGTACGGTTGTAGTTGGGGAGCTTATGGAATATCTCCTTTGATTCCTTCTGTATTTTTCAGTGAAATAGGAATCTAAAACATCTAAATTGCAGGATGGAGAGGGCAGTAGAGAGTGAAGAAAGAAAAGACCAAAAGAAAGAAACACCTGAAATAGTTGTTTAGAAGAATGGGAGAGCATATGGACTGGGGAAATATGGTGTGACTGCTGAGCAGTGTTAAGGGCCTCGTTGAGGTAAGTTAGAATTCAAAGCTAGCCCAGGCTCTCTGGTTGTATGGTCTTATCTGGACTGATTCATTCGTGTGGGTGCCAGTCTGAAGTAGGCAGAGAGTTGGCCTTAACTAGCATTCAGGAGTTGCCAGGTTAGTACCATGAAGCAATCAAGGGCAAGGAAGTGATCATCATGAGAGGCTAAGAAGTTAATAATTGGGGAAAGATAGAAATGAGGACATGAAATAATAGTAGTAGGAGTAGTGGAGGTCTTGGCAGGATTGAACAACTAAATGGATTAACTGGTGTGCTAGAGAGAAGGAACTGGTGGTCAGACAGCAGAATGTTTAAAATTTAAATTAAGGAGTGCTTACAGTTAGTTGGTATTACCAGTGTTTAGGAGATGACTGTAATTTCTGAGGTAGAATGGAGGACAAATCATTGGAGGAGAGGAAGTCCAGGAACTGAGAGGCTCATTGGATGTTGGATGCTCATTGATAACTGGATATTGAAATCAGTAAGAATTATGGCAGTTGTATTACTATTAGAATGATGGTGAGCCTGTGAGCCTGAAGCTAATTCTTCAGGGAGTGAGAGAGAGTGACTTAGATGATGTCCACAAGGAGGGGTCGTGGGTCGTGTAGACTGATGGCATGAGATTGAAGGCTTGGGTTTGTTGCTAAACACAGACAGGAAGAGTAGTCTTCAAGGGGCAATGAAGAACAAGGCCCAGTTTGCAGCCACAGTGGTGGGAGAGGGGTATGGGACAGAAAACGAGGCCTTATTTTTCCATCTGAAAGATCTGTGGGGAGAGCAGTGTCCTTGGGAAGATGAGGTATAGTTGGAGTGAAAGGTAAAGAGGCCATTTGAGAGAGAGTAGAGGAAATTTTGCTGATGTTTGACCATAAAAATCCAAAGAACAGAAGTTGGGGATGAATGGAAGATGGGATCAGAAGAGGTGATGATGGTCTTGCAGTTCTGACTTCTTGTGGGAACTGTTGAAAACAGAGCTAAAGGATATGATGAAGTTAGTTCTTACAGTTTTTAAGATGGAGTGTGATAAGACTGTTGAGTGTTGAGTGGGGAGGGAGAGGTAAGGTCCTGCAAGGGTCACCCACAGCTTTGGGGGTTCCTCTTTACTTTTCCCAACGGTGATGGTAAGACATTTGAATTTCTGATGCCCTTTCTGAACTCCTTCCAATGGAGGGCAGGTGCTGGGGAGAGTGGGTGGCCTTACTTGGAACGCAAGTTGCTGAATAAATGACTTAAGTATTTGAGGTAGATTTTATCATCTCCATTTTACACATAAAGAAACTAAGACTCAGGTAGAGCATCCTGCCCAAGGGCATATGGCTGCTGGGTAGTGGAATAAAAGGAAATGAAGCACTCGTACATAGTGAAATAGATGAGGAGTCAAGGAGCAGTAACCTTCCATCAGATAATACTAGATTGTCCTCTTTATTTACTTCAGATCTTGCAGTTATATTGAATTCTGAGTGAGGGATTTAAGTAACAATCTAGTCCTCTCATATAGACTCTGTTCCCTGTGGTTGTTGTCCAAAACTTAAAAGAATTATGAGAAACGGGCCTCAAGGTACTGTTTTCTGTTAGTCTCATTCTTAACCCACTTCTAAATCCAGTTCAGCTTTATCTTCTCCAGGGGATATTCTTTGATTGTTCTTAACTGACCTTCATCCTTATGCAGTGAGCTCATGTGGAAGAAATATGGTGTATCTGTGTTGTGCGTGTGCACACACTTACATATGTGTGTGTGTGTTTTATCTCCCCCGTTAGAGAATAGACACCCTGAGCGTATTTCTCCTTTTGGTTCTGTACCGCATATAAGAAGTGATATGATTTAGTCAAAAGGAGATCTGGTTCTAAATCTGGCTCTGCCACTAATTTGATAAGATATTTCAGACCATCCCCTTCACTTTTCTGGGCTGTACTTTATCTGTATAAATGAGAGGAGTTTCACTAGAATGATCTCTGAGGTCTTTGGAAGTGATAATATCCTATAATTCACTGGCGGGCTATCAGAATAGTTGGTTAACTGATGCCTCCACTTGCATTTGAAAGAAACAATTTGAAAAATATTATCTGGTGTAATTTTAGTTACTTATTACACAGCTTAATGTCATTGTAAGGTGCAGGAGTTGCCAAGCAGGATCAGAGTGAGAAATAAGGCTGGAGAGAAAGTGGGGCTAGATGGTCCCAGTAGCAGGTATTTGTGGATGCGGGATTGAGAAGACTAAAGATATGTTTGAAAATCTTTTGCACAGAGGTGACAACTGACGCTGTGGGAGTGCGTATTTCTGCGAGATTGAGTACAGAGAACAGAGCTAAGGTTATTACTATCAAAGAATCTGTATTTAGAGGGCAACTGGAAGAAAAGAACCTAAAGAAGAATATTTGAATATAGAGAACGCCAGTAAATTTTAACGACAAAGGAAATTTAGAGAGAAAGGCATCCCAAGAGGGAGGCAGTGATAATAGTATCCAGTACTGCAGACAGTTTAAGGAGGGTGAGAGAAATGAGGCGCCCCTGCCTTAGTTCCTGAGGTCAGTAATGACATCCAGACAGTGGTATCAATAGAGTAATTGAAGGTGGAATTCAGTATGTTGTTAATGATGCTGACATAGATTCAGCAACTCACCGTTGAGTTCCTGCTAACTGTCCAGTGTTGTGTAAAGCCTGTGCATGTACATATGCACGCAAGCACATGCACACACACACACACACAGACACACACACACGTTTTCCAAAGAGACCAGATGGGATAGAATGAAGAGCACAGGAGGAAACACTGGCCTGGAACCTGAGAAGAGACACATCATCTATCATCTAAGGAAGAAGGAGTTGGTTTGGATATAGATAAATTTACAGAGAGAGGGGCAAAAAGTTGAGACAGTTCATGCCTCATTATGTCAGTGCTTTTCATTCATACTAGATTTTTTTTAACACTTAAAAGCCTGTATCACTTTTATTTATTTATTTATTAAAAATTTTTAAATTCTATTATGTTAGTCACCATACAGTACATCCCCGGTTTCCAATGCAAAGTTCAATGATTCATTAGTTGCGTATAACACCCAGTGCATCATGCAATACGTGCCCTCCTTACTACCCATCACCAGTCTATCCCAATCCCCC
>NC_048225.1:34986843-35054396 GCF_002007445.2 Ailuropoda melanoleuca
AATTCCAAGGTAACGTATGGTTTTTGGTGTTATTGTAAATGGGATGGATTCCCTAATTTCTCTTTCTTCAGTCTCATTATTCGTGTATAGAAATGCAACTGATTTCTGGGCATTGATTTTGTATCCTGCCACATTACTGAATTGCTCTATAACTTCTAATAGTTTGGGAGTGGATTCCTTTGGGTTTTCCATATAGAGTATCATGTCAACTGCGAAGAGAGACAGTTTGACTTCTTCTTTGCTGATTTGGATACCTTTTATCCCTTTTTGTTGTCTGATTGCTGTTGCAAGGACTTCTAGTACTATGTTGAGTAATAGTGGCGAGAGTGGGCATCTTTGCGTGTTCCTGATCTTAAGGGAAAGGCTTCCAGCTTTTCCCCATTGAGAATAATATTTGCTGTAGGCTTTTCATAGATGGCTTTTATGAGATTGAGAANTTTCATAGATGGCTTTTATGAGATTGAGAAATGTACCCTCCATTCCTACACTCTGCAGGGTTTTAATCAGGAAAGGATGCTGTATTTTGTCAAATGCTTTTTCTGCATCAATTGAGAAGATCATATGGTTCCTGAGTCATACTAGATTTTTGTTGCTAAAACATTATATAGACCATGGTGACGTAGTAATTGATTTAACTTATATTAATAAATCCATTGGATTTTTCTATTTTCCTTTACTCTCTAGTGTTGTGTACTCTTAACTATTGGTTTTAAAACACTCTTCTTGGCTTTCACTAAACATTTCTTTTTATTTTTCCATTTATTTTTTTTCCCATACTTTACCTCTCTACTACTACTCCAGTCTCTATTCTGTGAAAATACATGTAATTCCACTCACTAAATCTCACATCACTTTTGGCTGTATATGCTCTTCCTAGGCTACATGATTGAGTTTCGTGGATTTAGCTAAGTAAATGTAGCTGTAACCTCTCCAGGGAATGTGAAAACTGGAAACGTCTTGTGTTGCCACTTACTTGATAAACACATTCATGTGGGTATTTTGTGAGAACCTTGGATTCAACAACATCAACACATCACAATCTAGTGCATATTTCCACATATCTCATTCAGACTTTTTTTTCTGTATTTCCTATTTTTGTCATTTTGTGGCCTATTTCAGTTGTCCATTAAGATCTAATTCAGTAACCTATTAACTAAGTTTCTGTAGAATTTTTCCCCCCAATTTTTCCTGCCCTCTAACTACAGAGGAATATATAACACTTCTTAGAAATGTTAGATGGATCCCCTTTCTCCACATCCTCTCCAACATTTGTTGGTGGGAATGCAAGTTGGTACAGCCACTCTGGAAAACAGTGTGGAGGTCCCTTAAAAAGTTAAAAATTGAGCTACCTGTGATCCAGCAATTACACTCCTGGGTATTTACCCCAAAGATACAGATGTAGTGAAGAGAAGGGCCATATGCACCCCAATGTTCATAGCAGCATTGTCCACAATAGCTAAATCGTGGAGGGAGCCGAGATACCCTTCAACAGATGACTGGATTAAGAAGATGTGGTCCATATATACAATGGAATATTACTCAGCCATCAAAAAGAACGATTTCTCAACATTTGCTGTAACATGGACGGGACTGGAGGAGATAATGCTAAGTGAAATAAGTCAATCAGAGAAAGACAATTATCATATGGTTTCACTCATTTATGGAACCTAAGAAGTAGGAAGATTGGTAGGAGAAGAAAGGGAAGAAGAATGGGGATAAACAGAAGGGGGAATGAACCATGAGAGACTATGGACTCTGAGAAACAAACTGAGGGCTTCAGAGGGGAGGGGGGTGGGGGAATGGGATGGGCTGGTGATGGATATTAAGGAGGGGCACATATCGCATGGTGCACTGGGTGTTATACGCAAGTAATGAATTATGGGACTTTACATCAAAAACTAAGGGATGTACTGTATGGGGACTAACATAATATAATAAAAAAATTATTATAAAATAAAAAAAATAAAAAAACCCCCAAAACCAAAAAAACCAAAACATAGGTCGTTTTGTAACAACACACCCAATAAAGACCAAACCCTTATACTTGCAAAAAAAAAAAAAAAAAAAGAGAGAGAGAGAAATGTTAGATGGCCTCCCACTGCCTCTAGAATGGAGTCTGCAGGTTTCTTCATGAAACATAGTTCCAGGTTTCTTCATGAAACATAGTTCAGCCTTTTTTGCCTCCACCCCTACCCACAGAGCCAGTCACACTGGCTTCCCCAAATCATCTGTTTATGCTGTTCTCTGTCTTGGATGTTTTCCCTCTTCTGCTCTACCATCAAATCCTACTGACAGGGCAGTGTACCTCGGAAATGACACATCTTTCAGGTCGTCCTCAACCTTTCCCAGTCACATTGAATCTTTTCTTCCTTTATTCTCCTATAGTATTTTTTTAACTGCCCTAATAGCATTCATCACAATCAATTCCTAGGTAGTTAAATAGGAGTTTGCCTTCCCTCTGAGGCTACAGATTGGGAGTACAGGAAAGATGGCTGTATCACATGTATTGTCCCAGTGCACCCATCCAACCCTGAGTAAGCAGTAGCTCAACACTGCCCGAATGAATGAATGAATGAATGAATGAACGAACGGATGAACAAATGCATGGCCCGGTAAAATCTAACTGAAACCTTTTGGCCTACTAGTGTATGAGGTGCTGCATGCTTTCCCTGTGGATATCTTGAGGCCACCTCAATCTTAAAAATTTCGAGATGGAACTCTCAGCTTGCCATACTACCTCCTTTTCTTTTTTGCTATTTTGGCACACTGGTTTTTGAGTCAGCAAGACTTGGATCATACTTTGACCCTTTTCTCTCCCTTTTTCATCATGTTGAGTTCTTTGCCACGTTCTATTGATTCTGTCTCCATGGTGTCCCTTGCATCTACTCACGTTTCATTTTTATTGCTAGGTTAGGCCCTTAGTTCCTGTGACTTGGGGAGGTCTAATAGATTTTCCTGCCCTTATCATCTGTTCTTTGACCTGTTCTTAAAATAATCTTTCTAAAACACTGAAACTTTTGGGGCGCCTGGGTTGCACAGTCGTTAAGCATCTGCCTTCAGCTCAGGGCGTGATCCCGGCATTCTGGGATCGAGCCCCACATCGGGCTCCTCCACTGGGAGCCTGTTTCTTCCTCTCCCACTCCCCCTGCTTGTGCTCCCTCTCTCGCTGGCTGTCTCTCTCTCTCTGTCAAATAAATAAATAAATAAATAAATAAATAAATAAATAAAATCTTTAAAAAAAAATAAAACACAGAAACTTTCAGTAGCTTCTCACTGCTTTCAGAACTGAATATCTAGATATCCACTTATTTGTCATGACCTTCTATGATCTAATCAAAACCTAACATTTTAGGCTTATTTCTAATTGTGTGTTGTAAGTATCCTGTACTCCAACCAAAGTGGTCTATGTCTTGCAATAGCTTTAATATCCCCTAATTTCTCACTTTGTTTTCTTTTTCACACTGTTTCTTTGCTTAGTGAAATTGTTGAGAAGGTGTTGAATCTCTTCTATATTTTGGCTAACCTCAGATACCATCTCTTTCATAAAACCTTTCTCAAGCCCATAAATTAAAGCTGTATATGAGCTTTACAATTCCAAACCTCTAAGTGCTTTCTTTCTCTCTCATTCATTTTTCTTTTTCTTCTTCTTTTTTTTTTTTTTAAGATTTTGTTTATTTATTTGTCAGAGAGAAGAAGAGAGAGCATGCACACGCACACAAGCAGGGGGAGCGGCAGGCAGAGGGAGAAGCAGTTTCCCTGCTGAGCTAGAAGCCTGATGCGGTACTTGATCCCAGGACCCTGGGATCATAACCTGAGCCAAAGGCAGATGCTTAACCAACTGAGCCACCCAGGTGTCCCTCTCATTCATTTTTCTTATTCTACATTGTGGGGTGTGTGTGTGTGTGTGTGTGTGTGTACATACTTGAATTAAGTGCATTGGAGTGAAAAGTCAGCTGAAGCAGGGAGCTTGTTATTTATCTCTGTACCTTGAGGAGTTCCTAAAACAGTAGGACCTTGAGTATATTGGGTGCTCAAGAGTATTGATTGCTCTTCACCTGAGATATGAGATAACCAAAACCATATGCTAGTGAAAGGAGATGAGAATTTGTAGTATCAGAATTGAGAAAAGAGCATTTTAAAACATTTAAAATTTTTCTTTTTTACAATTGGATCATTAGTAATCACAGAAAGAGCCATTTTACAGGATTCATTAGAGGCAGAAGCCAGATGGCTAGGGATTAAGGAGTGAGTGGGTATTGAGAAAATGGAGCCAGTGAGGATAGACACTTTGTTGTGATGTGGAGGGTAGTGAACCTCGTAAGAAATGGAAAATGATCTGCAGATTTGGAAAGAGACTTGTGAAGGAAAACCACAGGTGGCGTTCGAAAGAAAAATGAGTGTGCTGTCAGAAACCCAAGTGCCAAAATTACTCCAAATCATACGTTTTCATTTTTCACCTTGGCGGAGGAGTACTCCAAATGAGTCAGGCCTCTGAAGCTAATACCAAGTTGCAGTGACCTGAGGTCACAACACAAGGTTAGGGTAAATGTGCACAACATAGAATAAGAAGCCTTGTAAGCATGACCATGTTGGGCACTGGCAAGGGTGATGTTCTCGAGTCAATTGAGTTTATATTTCTCTGTTTTGGTTCAATGTGATGAAATTAATTTAGAGAGAAGAGTTACTGAGCTGGTTATATATATATATGTGTTATATATATATATGTGTGTATATTAAGGGAGGAGACCCCCTAAAAAATATATATATATATGTGTGTATATATACATACATATATATATATATTTTAGGGGGTCTTCTCCCTTAATTATTACACATATGTATTTTAAATGTAATAAATTTGAAGAAGAATCATTACTTAGCTAAATTAGAATATTTTTCTAATGCATTTTAAAAGATCTAGTTTCTGGTAAAATCACTCAATACGAAAACAAAAATATTTAAAGAAATTGTAGCTTATATTTCTTGATAGGATGTCATTTCTGTTTACCTATAAGCAGGGGTGTTGAATTTACACAATGATAGCCCAGAACTCCTGAAATAAGTGTAGCTATTGCACTTAGTTTCCCTTTGATTTTATTATACACAAATATTCTCTTAAAGACTTTATTGTAAGAAATACACTATTAGAATATTTCTACTGTGTGAGTATTAACTTCATATTTAAGACTAAGGCTGTGATTATAGAATTAGAAAATATAGATAGATACAAACACACACACATACATTTTGTGGACAGTCAATTTAATTTTTCAGTATTTATTTGGATACTGTATGGATATAGCGCAAGGTAGAATACTCATTTCAGAAGCCGTAGACTACATTAGGACTAAAAGGGATCATCTAAGGGGTGCCTTGGTGGCTCAGTCGGTTAAGCATCTGCCTTCAGCTCAGGTCATCCCCGGGGTCCTGGGATTGAGCCCCCTGTTGGGGTCTGGTGCTCAGTGGGGAGTCTGCTTCTCCCTCTGCCTCTCTGCCTGCTCGTGTGCATCCTCTCTCTCTCAAATAAATAAATAAAATGTTTTTTAAAAAAAGGGGATCATATAGGCCAGTTTTTTATCTCAAAGTCCCTGACCTTGAAAACAAATAAGAGAATAGCTTTGAGATTCTCAGAGAAGTAGAGAACCACCAAAAAGCACCACTAAAATAGTCTAATTGTTACTTTTCACAGATAATGAAACTGTGATGGGGAGTGGGGAGTAAGTCATTTTGCCAAGGATGCTGTTGTTAGCTGGATAGTACTAAAATCCTGGTTTTTGAATTCCCAACTATTTTTTTTTAACCATCCCAATGGAAATAACACATAGCTGCAAACCAATTCCTGGCAGTTAAGGATTATTTGTCATTCACTTAAGACATAATCTCTTTAAGGAAATGTTTGCCCCAGTGTGCTAAGAAGTGTTTAAATGGAAATGGGACACTATGATATATAAAATAATATATACACAGTAACTCCAGAAGGCAAATGAGATCATTTATCTTTCTCTCTCCTTCTTCTGTCCCCTCCCTCCCTTTACCAAGTTTCTTTTTCGTTTTGTCTTGGATATTCTAGTCTGGCCTCTGATGAATTTGATTAGAATAATCCAGTCTTTTGATCATTCTCATTCATTCTTTCAGTCATTAATTAATTCAACAAATATTTCCTGAGTGCCTGCCCTGTGGTCCTGGGAACAGAATAGTGAGCAAAATTGATATGGTTCCTTCTATCTTGAACTGTATGGTCTTAGGGGACATAGATGTTAATCAACATTTAAAAAGAAATGTAAGACCAGGATTTCATAGGTAGAAAGAACTAAAAACATAAAGTGCTATGAGCCAACAACTACTGAGGGATCTGGTCTGGGGCATCTGGTCAGAGTTCCCTGAAGAGGTGATGTTTCAGTTGAAAACTTAACTCAAGAAGGAGTTTGGCATAACCATGCTCCCTGTAGAGGGGCCAGCATATTTAAGGATCTCAAACAAGACCAGTGCGATTGAACTGAGGAAGAGCTAGGAAGAGAGAGAAATGCACAAAGGAAGCTGAAGACGATTGGGAACAGATTCTGTAATGATTTGAAGGCTCTTTGAGGTAGAGAAGTGGAAAGCCATTGGAGGGTTTCAAGCAGGGAATGACATTGACTAGTTTGGCCTCTTGGGCTGTTAAGAATAATGCTGCTGTGAACATTCATGTACATTCATGTGTATTCATGTGTTCTTTCATGTGGACATATGTTTTTATTTCTCTTTGGAATATATTTAGGAGTGGAATTGGCGGGTCATTTGGAAATTCTGTTTACATTTTAAAGAACTGCCAGACTGTTCTCCAAAGTGGTTCTTATCATTTTATAGCCCCACCAGCAGTGTAGGAGGGTCCCAATTTCTCCATATCTTTGCTGACATTTGTTATTGTCTTTTTTATTATAGCCACCCTAGATGGCATGAAGTGGTATCTTACTGTGAGCCCCTTGCCTTTTCCTAGCAAGGCTTTTAAGCCTGGCATTTAGGATTGTCAGTAGTCTGGCACCAGGCTACCTTTTTGCTCTTTTATCCACTTCGTTTGAGTAAACTACTCATTGTCCACAAAATATGCCCTATACTTTCCCAAGCTGTTTTTTAAAAATTTCTTTTCATGTATGCATATGCTTGTGATTTGCAAAGCCCTGATCTGTGCCTCACAATCTTTAAAGACCCAACTAGATTTTTGCTGTCTTCTTCATTTTACCACATTAAGCCATATGGAATAGTTGATATTTGACCATTTTACCTGTAGAAGTAGCAATTTCAAATACTTCTTTTTAATATATTTCTTGCTTTCCTCTAATCCTGAAATTATTTCCATTTCCTTTGAGCTTTTTCTCCTAGTACTTGTTTGTACCTCTCATGGTATTGATGTGCTGATGTGGTATGATGTCTCTTATAAAGCTGAACTCTCAAGGGGAGGCTATTCTATAACCCAGTGTTTTGTACATAGTAAGGGTTTGGTAATTGTTATCTTTCTTTAAAAGGAGTATGTGCACTATATAATGAATCAGTATGAGCAAAATGAATCAGTATAAACGTAGTGTATCAGTATATACATAACTATAACTGAATACACATGCAAAGATGTTGGAATGCCTACATTTAGTGGAAAGATCCAGTAAGAATAACTTAGGACTGGTTTCTTGTGGAAAATGAACCTTCAACAGAAGATTAAGGTAGTTAAAAAACCACAGGTGGTCAGAAAAGACATTTGGAGAGTAAATTAAAAGATACTCGTATTAGAAAGTGGGAAGAGTCTGATTCTCATGACCAGTGGCAAGGAACAGGTTTGTATAGCTTTAGTGAATGTAAGCATGAGCTAGAATTAGGTATGGTGGAGAGCTCTGACACTCTGAAAGTTATGACGATGAGATTGAATTCGGTTTGGCGGCAGTTGAGTGCCTGTATAAGCACCTTTGTCATAATAAATGCAAGCGCTAAGGAATTGTTGGAGTGATGCTTGAGGAGGGTTATTCTTGTAGATTTGAAAATATAGCAGGGACAGATGAGACTAACATCTCTGAGGTGAATGTAGGTATGAGCTGGTTCCAGCTTCTTTAGCTAAGCTTTAGTGCTAGAATGAGACATGAAAATGGGAAATAAAAATTATATTCAATGTGAAAGAAAAGGGAGGAAGAAAGGAAAATACAAACTGTTTCTTCTTGGAAATTAGTTTGTGCATTGGAGTATCTACTAAGTTGAGGTAAACAGTTCTGGGAAATGTAATTCTCTGGAAAACAGAAACAGGCCAAATGAATGAATATTCATCATCTACTCACAGTCTTCTCAGAGAAGTGTTTTTCTTCTGCTTCTTATTTACCTACTCTGGAGATGGACAAGGCTGGCTTTTCACTTACTAGCTGGGTGACTTTGGGCAAATTACTCAACATTCTCTTTCTAGAGCACTTAGAGCTGTTTTTAAGAAATTGGGAGAAAAGCCCAAGGTCACACATTTTTTATTTGATGGTGTCAGAACTATAACCTAGGCCAATTATATTTTCGTCTAGTGATATTTCCATCTTTTACCACTGCTTTTAAGACTGCTGCTTGTCAACAGCTTGGTAGTTGAGTTCAAATAAATACTGAGTTCTTAAAATTACTGGTATTTTTTTCTTTTTTAAAAAAATTCTAAAGCTATTATATTTTTAAAGAAATTTTCAAGGCACACGAAAGAGAGAGTTGTACAATAAGCCTCTGATTACCCATCATCCACCCTGAATAGTTACCTAAGAATTTGTCATATTTGCTTATCTCCTTTTCTTGTTCTTTTTTTTCCTGAACTCTTTTGAAGTAAAAGATGTCTTTTCATTCCTACATATTTCAGTGCACATCTTTAAAAAGTAAAAACATTTTTTTCACATAATCTCATAATCACACCTGATAGAATTAGGAACAGTTCTTCTTATTATGTAATGCTCCTGCATACCGCAGGATGGCTTAACCAACAGTAATTTATTTCTCCCAGTTCTGGCGGCTGGGAAGTCCAAGATCAAGTTGCCAGACAATTCAGTTCCTAATGAGGGCTTTCTTTGACTGGTTTGCAGATGGCTGTCTTCTTGCTATGTCCTCAAGTGACCTTTCCTCTTTCCTAGGTACATTCATTGTTGGGGGGGGGTTGGGGAGGGGAGGAAATGGGGGAAAGAGGGAGGCAGGCTTTCTTTCTTTCTCTTCTTCCTATAGGGCCACTAATCTTATTGGATTAGGACCCCACCATTATGACCTCATTTAACCTTCATTACCTCCTTAAAAGCCCTGTCTCCAATTACAGTCACATTGGGGGTTAGAACTTCAACATAAGAATTTGGGGTGGGGGGCGCCTGGGTGGCTCAGTTGGTTACGCGGTTGCCTTGGCTCAGGTCATGATCTCAGAGTCCTGGGATCGAGCCCCGCATTGGACTCCCTGCTCAGTGGGGAGCCTGCTTCTTCCTCTCCTCCCCACTTGTACTCTTTCTCCCTATCTCTTTCTCTCTGTCTCTCAAATAAATAAATAAAATCTTAAAAAAGAATTTGGGGTGGGGGTGCAATTCAGTCCTTAGCAATGATAGACTTCGTTTTTAAATGACATTCACAGTGGGGCACCTGGGTGGCTCAGTTGGTTAAGTGTCCTTGATTCTTGATCTCAGCTCAGTTCTTGATCTCAGGATTGTAAGTTTAAGCCACACATTGAGCTCACCCACACTGGGTGTGGAACCTACTTTAAAAAAAATGGCATTCATAGTGCTAACATGCTTGCTTTTATCGTGATGATAATATTCATTTTTCTAATACTTCTAACACAATACTGTCCAAAAGACATAATTACTTCTTATTTTGTAAATACCAGGTCTTTAATTGTAGTTCTTGCTGTTTTTTCCTCCTTAGTAAATCTTTGGTTATAGTCACTGGGGGAATTTATATTCTCACTTGTAATATGTCACAGTCGAACTAGTATTAGTAAGAGGTGACACAGCAGCTTTGCCATTATAATTGTATTTATGCAGCTAATGTGACTTGAGGGATAATACATATGCAGTAGTATTCATTTGTCATAAATAATAACTAACACATGTGCCAGATATTCTTTCTTCAGACATTTTCCATATTGAGAGCAAGAAGGTGAAATGATCTGTGGTAAAGGAAGAATCTTGGAATAGTATACAATAACAATATTTGAGAAGAGGAGCTTATAGATGATTAAATCAATAAAGTACACAGGTATTCTGATAAAATACATCCAGTGTTTAGTCAAGGAAGAAAGAGTCATGCCTGTAGGATGAATAGGGGCAAAGAGGGGATGGAAGTCTATGAAGGATGTTGCAGGCAATATCAACAGGGGTAGCAAAGGGCAGAGGTGTGAAGTGTCTAAAAAATACAGGGAATCTGCAAGCCATTCCCAATGGCTCAGATGAGTTAAAGCTATAGCTAGGTATGTAGAACAAGGGACAGGTTATGGAAGACTTCAAGTGTTATGTTCAGGAGTTTGGGCTCAATTTGGGAGGGATTGAGGAATCACTGAAAATTTAAGTCTGGGGGATGATATAATCAGATCTCTGTTTTTGAAGGATCACTTTCATATTGGTTTGGGGTGTTATTTTGGGTGAGTAGGAGAAAGGAGACAGGTGATGTGGTCTTACCTGTAAGAGGTGTTGAATTAAGCGGTAAAAATTAGGATGGAAAAACGGATGCATCCGAGTTGATTGGGAGGTGGACTCTATAGGACTTTGGATTGATTGGTTGTGATGGGTTGCTGAGCACTGCCATGGGCCTAGCTCATGTTTCTAACTGTGAGTCTTAAGGAGCCCCAGTTTGAAGATCTCTTCCATAATAGGTAAGCTTTAGTGCAGAGAAGGTAGATATATTGATCCAAATTTAGGGATTAGCAGAGCATTGATGGCCAATGAATAGGATATAAGGATGTTGAAGTTTTGCCGAAGAGATTATAAAATACTAGTCTATTTCAGGTCAGATAGGGAGATAGCGAGAGGGAGAAAGAGAGCAGAAAAGCATTAAGGATAATGACAAATGGAGGGGCTGAGGGATGATTTGTCTCCAGCGTGTTGAAGATTAGATGAAGGAAAAGTTAAGGAAGTAAGATATTTGGAAAGGATACCATCTGTCTGTGGACAGAGACTAGTTTCCTTGAGTTTAAGATTGTAGACACTGAGTAGTTCCCAGAAATGATGAAGTCCAGGGTATGACCACAGAAGCATATTGCTGAAGTGGGAATATGGATGAGGGGTGTAGGAACTGAGGAATTTTGAGATAGGTTGCTTCTGGTTTATCCTTGTGGATGTTAAAATTCCCATAATGATGGCTTTGGAGCAGAGAGAAGCTTTGGAGAAGATAAAGTAAGACAACTGAAGAAGTCCTTAGTGCGTGAGTGAGGAGTAGTTAAAAGATAGGTGGATGACAGTAACAAGGAAGCTGGATCTCCAGCAAATGCCAGAAGAAGAAGGAGTCTTTTACACATGAAGATGGGAAAGTAGTACTAATGTAGAAATGAGAGAGTGGAGCTGTGGAAGTGCTGGTTTCACCTTTGGGTTTTGTTAGATGCTGGAGCAGAGTGGGTTCTTGGGAGGAGGAGTCAGCTGAGGCAGAGAGGTGGAGGGAAAATTCAGTTGAAGATGTGAGGCTTTGGAGTCACTCTGAAATAAAGATTCCAGTGTAAAGATTAGGAAGAGTTAGTAGCTGAAAGAAGACCTGAGCAGGGAAAATGGATGGAGGAAACACATAGACAAGAAGGTCTGGCATTTTTGCAGAGGATGACAAGGATAGCAGGAATGTTTGGACTGACTGCAGTGAAGTTTGTGGGCCTAGGGTAAGTGAGGACCAAAGTGGTATTGGTTACTTAATGAGGTTAGCAGACTGCAGTCTTTGCTTCGAGTTCAAATGCCTTGCCAGTTACAAGATTCTTATCCTCTAGCAGTTTATAATTTAAAAAAGAGGTGGCCTTGTAACCGAAGAACTCTGGTCTAATGTGGAAAGTGTTAGGTGTAATTATAGAGTATAGGCAGAAGTCTGTGAAAGTGCAGAGGAGTGAGAGTTTAGTTCCAGCTGGAACACCAGGGGAGGACTTCTTGGAAAGCTTGCTTTTTAACTGGGTCTTAAAGAGTCGGCAGGATGTTAATAAATAGATGGGGATAAAGAGGCATTCTGTTTTGGAATGGCATGAGCAAAGATGTGAATTCAGGGAAATACAGAGCTTGTTTGTGGAATAGTTCATAAAAGATCAACATAGAGAGTCTGACCTCAACATAAGGAAGGGAGCGATGGAAAAGAGCAGTGGACATTGATTGTATTGTACCAGTGCCCCGTGGCGATCAGAAGCATGCAGAGAGCCCATCTGACAGAAGAAAAAACAACTGAAAATAGAGCTCTGTGTTCTAGAGTGTCTGTGGCACCTCCAGTCCGAGTGGCATAAAGGGCAGCGCTTCCTGTTTATAGCAGAACTTTGAGTAGTTCTTCCGTTGTGTGTATGCGTATGTGTCTGTCATCATCACAAGAACAGCACTAGGATATACCCTACCCCCGTCTCTTTCAGCCTCTCCTTGCTTGCCTGGCGTTTAAAACCTTTTGTAAGCTGGTTATATTGAATTACACATTAGTGCTTATTCACATATTACACAGTGGGTCATAATATCTACCACCCATGTTTATGCATGTCTGGAAAGGGAAGTTAATAATTAAAAGCTGTTTTCCTCGGGGCGCCTGGGTGGCACAGCGGTTAAGCGTCTGCCTTCGGCTCAGGGCGTGATCCCGGCGTTCTGGGATCGAGCCCCACGTCAGGCTCCTCTGCTGAGAGCCTGCTTCTTCCTCTCCCACTCCCCCTGCTTGTGTTCCCTCTCTCGCTGACTGTCTCTATCTCTGTCAAATAAATCAATAAAATCTTTAAAAAAAAAAAAAAATAAAAGCTGTTTTCCTCACTTCTGCTTGAAGGACTGATTCTTTGAATCTGAGACTGCAAGTTATTAGTTACACAACCTAGTTTTGTTTGATATTTTATTTCCCTTAGATATATTTACTTCATACTTTGACTTTAACGACCCTTTGTTTTCTCAGTGGGACATGCTATTATATCTTCTCTGTCAAAATTATTTTTTCTAAGTAATACATTACCTGTAATTCCGAATTGTGTTTTATTACCTTTAATTTTATCTTCTCTCAGAAGGTAATATGTATAAAAAGTAGTATTGCACATTTGAACTTGTCCAAAATAGACTTTATGAGGTGCTGATTGCCATATCATTTAGAATTGTGTTTGGTTATACGGAATATAAAACTCCATTACCGTGATTTTAAAAATTGAACTTCAGGGGTGCCTGGGTAGCTCAGTCTGTTAAGCATCTGACTCTTGGTTTTGGCTTAGGTCATGAGCTCATAGGTTGTGAGATCGAGCCCTGTGTTGGGCTCCGTGCTCGGAGGGGAGTCTGCTTAAAGATTCTCTCCCTCTGCACCCTCTCTCCACTTGTGCATGCCCCCTCATACATAATAAATCTTAAAAAAATTGAACTTAATTTTTTTACATAAAAAAATTCCATAAGTAGGGAATTGGTGTGGATTCGGCTGCTCAGTGATACCATGAGAACTTTATATTCTTTCTGTTATTGGCTCCCTGTTCTTGACAGGCCAGCATGTTGGTCATATTTACAAGATGGCTACAACTTTACATTCTTGTTCCGATGAAGAGAAAATGGGAAAGGTTAAGGGCTTGCCTGCTGTTCCTGCTCACCTTTATTATGAAAATGAAAGGTTTCTGTAACTATTAACATAGTTCCTCTTAAATCTCATTGACCAAAGTTGTGTCACATGGATCTCCTAACCACAAGGGAGCCAAAAGCAAGCATATGTCATGTTGGGCTGGGCACAAACTGCCTTAATCAAAGTCAGGAAAAAAAGAGGTATATATGTATATGGAGTAGGCAACAAATAATGTCTCTCAAAAGCCTAAAGGTTGATTATTTTACCTGTTATTTTAACACAGGTGGTATTTAATTAAGAAGTTGACTACAACAACAAAAAAGAAGAAGAAAGGAAGAAAACGTTCTCAGACTGTCAGTTTCTCTGTCCTTACATTATAAAACTAGATAATAGAATTTCTTATGACTGCTCCTTTGTGTAATATTATAAGTTGTTGGGTGTAAACAACTACTGCCGTGCCTTGAAATAGTTAATAAAATAAATGTATGTTTGCATTTGAAAAAAATATTATGAAGTGTTCCTACTGGAGTGCTGTTTTTTTTTTTAAGATTTTATTTATTTATTTGACAGAGACAGCCAGCAAGAGAGGGAACACAAGCACGGGGAGTGGGAGAGGAAGAAGCAGGCTCCTAATGGAGGAGCCCGATGTGGGGCTCGATCCCAGAGCACTGAGATCACGCCCTGAGCCGAAGGCAGACACTTAATGACTGCGCCACCCAGGCGCCCCTGGAATGCTGTTTTTAATCCATTTAAAATGAGTCTCTTTTGGGAGAGATAATTTTCACATTGTATGAATATATAAAAACATTTTGCAGGGTATCTGAGTGGCTCAGTCAGTTGGGCTCTGCCTTCAGCTTGGGTCATGATCCCAAGGTCCTGGGATGGAGCCCTGTTATGGGCTCCCTGCTCTGTGGGGAGCCTGCTTCTCCCTCTGCCTCTGCCTGCTGCTCGCCCTGCTTGTGCTCTCTCTCTCTTTGTGTCAAATCAATCAATCAATCAATCAATCAATCTTAAAAAAAAAAACAAAAACATTTTGCAGATGGCATGATCTTATGAATGGAGAACTGCAAAGGCTCTACCAAGAAACTGTTAAAACTAATAAATTCAGGCAAGTTGCAGGATATAAAATCAACATGCGGAAATCAGTTGTGTTTCTATACACTAACAACAAACTCTCCAAAATAGAAATTAAGAAAACAATTCCATTGCAGTAGCATCAAAAAGAGTAAAATACTTAGGAACAAATTTAACCAAGGAGGTTAAAGAATTGTACAATCTATAAAACTGTGATGGCAAAAACTGAAGACATAAATCAGTGGAAAGTTATCCTGTGTTAATGGATTAGAAGAATTAATCTTAAGATGTCCATGCTGACCAAAGTGATGTACAAATTTAACACATTCTCTAAAAATTCTAGTAGCATTTTTCATGGAAAAAAACAATCCTAAAGTCATTGTGGTACCACAAAAGACCCCAAATACCTAAAGCAGTCTTGAACATGAAGAACAAAGCTGGAGGCATCATACTTCCTATCTTTAAACTGTATTTCAAAGCTGTAGTTATCAAAACAGTATGGTACTGGCATAAAAAATAGACACATAGATCAATGGAATAGGATAGAGAGCCCAGAAATAAAACCACACATATATAGTCAACTTGTCTTTGAAAAGGATGCCAAGAATGTACAATGGTTTTGGATAAATGGATATCCATATGCAAAAGGATGAAATTGAACCCTGATGTTATACCATACACACAAATCAAACCAAAGTGGTTTAAACATTTAAATGTGAGGCCCGAATCTGTAAAAATCCTAGAGGAAAACAGGGGAAAAGCTCCTTGGCATTGGTCTTGAGAATGGTTTCTTGGATTTGACATCAGTAGCACAGGCAACAAAAGCAAAAATAAACTAGTGGGGCTATATCAAACTAAAAAGTTTCTCTACAGCAAATGAAACAACAAAATGAAAAAGGGACCTCCAGAATATGAGAAAATATTTTCAAACCATAGATCTGAAAAGGGAGAAATGGGGAGATATTGAGCAAAAGGGACAAAGTATTAGATATAAAGTGAATAGTTCCAGGGACCTAATGTATAGCATGGTGACTATTGTGAGTAATACTGTATTGTATACTTAAAATTGCCAAAAGAGTAGATCGCAAGTTTTCTCCCCACCAAAAAAAAAAAAAAAAAAAAAAAANAAAAAAAAAAAAAAAAAAGTAATGATGTGAGGTGATGGACGTTTACATTAGCTTGATTGCAGTACTCGCTTCTCAGTGTATTCATATATCAAAACATCATGTTGTACCCCTTAATGTGTCCTCCACAGTTCTTCTTTAATAGTCACTCCTCAGTAAAGCCTAAAAATGTAGCAAGAGAAAATGAAGTGACAATTTCTTTTAGAGAAGATGATTTTCACATTGTGTAGATAACTTAGTTATTGTTACAGGCAGGTTTATGGTGGACAAATTTTATTTTATTTTATTTTTTTTAAAGATTTTATTTATTTATTCGACAGAGATAGAGACAGCCAGCGAGAGAGGGAACACAAGCAGGGGGAGTGGGAGAGGAAGAAGCAGGCTCATAGCAGAGGAGCCTGATGTGGGGCTTCGATCCCATAACGCTGGGATCACGCCCTGAGCCGAAGGCAGATGCTTAACCGCTGTGCCACCCAGGCGCCCCTATGGTGGACAAATTTTAAAACAAAAATCTGGTTTTTAAGTACCACATCTCAAGATGGATTATTTTATCAAAATCTAATGAAAGATTTTGACTTTGGGTGTGAGGAAGACTTTCAGTATGTTGGGAGTGAATATATTTTAATCAGAAGAATATATTTTTAAATCAGAACTTTAAGCTTCAATTCAAAGTGAGATTTTTTCCACTTTTTTTTTTTACTTTAAATAATTTTAACTTTATTTTACTGGTAAAAGGAAATGATGTAAATCATTCAGTTTGTGGCAAGGGTATATTGTCACTATGTTTTGGAATTTAATAAACAATACACGTTAACAGTATACATAGGCACTGAGGTAGATTTTGTGGAAAATGAAGACACAGTTCTCCCTTTTAGGGGTAATTAAATTCATTAAATTGTTATTACTTAACGGAATGGAAGAAGTAGATATTTAAGACAGGCTTATATAGAATTTGATTTAGTGGAAAGATATAGGTGCAAAGACAAGCTCATCTTTCTATAACTTCCGTTCTGCTTCTCTGGCCATGTTGAACTCTTATACTTTCTCAAGTGTCCTGAGCCCTTTGATTATTCTGTATCTTTGCAGTGCTCTTTGTATGTTTTTGGTATTCCCTTACTTGTTTGTCAGCTTGACAATTTCCTATCTTTCAAGGCTCTGCTCAGAGAACATCTTCTCTGTAAAATCTTCCCTGAACTTCCGGGGTAAAGTTGGGTTCTTCCTTTACCTTTTTGCCACAGTGCATTTTCTCTGTTTCTGTCTCTGTCTCTGTGTTTGTAGTGTGTTAACCTCGAAAGTAAAGCTGTCAGTTATATTACCAGCAAAATGGATTTATTCAGGAATAACAGAATTGCAGTTTGAGACATGCAAGTTATGGCAAAACCATAGGCAACTCCAGAGAACAAAGGAGAGGAATGCACTTTTATGTCATAAAGGGGACATTCAGAGGAGCAGTTATAAATTCATTGGACTAAACTGTCTGAAGTGTAGTGGCTTTATTTGGCTGAGTTGTGACAGTCTCTCTTTGGCGGGGCTGTTGCCAGGCAAGGAGAAAATCTTCCTCCTACTGGGGTAGTAAAATATAGGCTTCTTCCTGTTGGGAATGCAGAGGGCTGCAAAGAATGGTAGGGTGTGAAAGTTCCCCCTTTTTGCCTCCTGACTATTTTAAAAGAGGCTTCCTTTATTCAGTTTCACAGGGGTTGGAATCATTATCACAGCACACCATTTAGTTACTTGTCTGTCTTTGCCACCATTTGTGAGCTTCATGAACACGAGGGTTATATTTATCTCCAAATCTTAGTGCCTGGTATAATGGTTTTGTATATTGGGTCATTCAGTGTTCATTGGACGAATGAATGGATGGTTGAATAAGAAGAAAGAATTAGCCCAGAGTTTATTCAGGAGTACTGGGGAAGTCTTTCCATAGGGGATGTGGTAAGAACACTTAACCCTGCAGGTGTAGAGAGTTTGTAATTTATGAGTATTTGGAAA
The DNA here is from genome assembly GCF_002007445.2 of Ailuropoda melanoleuca. Lineage (NCBI taxonomy): Eukaryota > Metazoa > Chordata > Mammalia > Carnivora > Ursidae > Ailuropoda > Ailuropoda melanoleuca. Next base: position 35,004,726 of record NC_048225.1, read on the forward strand.
TAGGCTTGAATAGGCAAAGTAGGACTGGTTGGCAATGGAAGTTTTAATAAATAATGGCGTTATAATTAGTAAAATTTCTTAAATTGTTTTTTAAAGCCCTCCTTTTTGAAACATACTGTGCTTTTGTATTTCGTAGTGCTTCCACTTCTCACTCAGAGAATTCAGTGCATACAAAATCAGCTTCTGTGGTATCATCGGACTCCATTTCAACTTCTGCGGACAACTTTTCTCCTGATTTGAGGGTATGTATGCTGTTTTTCTGAGGTATTCTGATGTATTTTTTGTTAGCTGTTTGTGGCCAACACTATGAGTATAACCTTGCACTACGTAAGCAGGAGGTCTCGATCGAGTAGTCTCCCAAGACCTCAGTCTTCATAAAATATCCCAGAACAGACCAGCAGATTTGGAAATCTTATTCATTTATAAAAGAAAAATGTGTAATTCATTTCTATGTTTGATAACTTTTATGTTCTTTACAAAAAGATAATTAATGGATTTTGTTGTGGTATAAACGATTTTTGTGATTACTCCCATAATGATGGCCAATAATAGCTAACTTTTTTTGAGTATTTACCATGTCCTGAGTGTTGTTCTAAGTCCTGTAATGAAATCTCTCTTGTAATACTTCTTCCAGTTCTGTGAGGTAGAGACTGTATTCTTCTCCATTCGAGGGATAATAATAACTCATAGAGATTAATAACATGTCCAAAGTCTCATCGCTAATAAATTCTCTGGCTAATCTTCTAGCTCATGTAGTCCACTTCTGGAGCTAAGTCACTTAAATATTGTGCTGTAGTTGCTACACGTCTCATTATAGTTTAAATATTCTTGTATTTGTTCAAGGTCTTGTAGCTATGAAAGTAACCACGCACTGATATCCTGTAGCACTGTGTATGTTTTTCAATTCATCTGCCTTTCTACGGCTGCTTATCTTTGAGAGATGGAGAAAATGAATTTCATGTGCAGTGCTAACCCTTAAACTTTAGAGTCTTTTTATCCTGATTGATCAAGTGGCTCCTTTCCCAGTGGTTATACTTTCACAACTTTAATGAGAACATTGTTTATATTAATGAAGTAATTTGCTGTTGAGCATATACTGAGACCATATCTTTTTCTTGTATTTCATTTTCAAAACAGAATCCAAAAAATGTAAGAATACAGATGACAAACATCTGTAAAGGCTTCTACTTTTTTGTCCTTATGTGTTGTGAAATGTCATAAAATAATAGTTTGGGTATAACCTGACTTTAAACGTGACTAAAAATAATAAAGACTTATCTTTATAATCTGGATATATGTTGTGCTAATTATGAAGGCTTCATAATATCTTTAGCTGTTATCTTGATGCATAACATAAAGAGCAGCATTCATCATTAATAATAATGGATATAAATCAATTGTTCCCTCTCCTTAATTTATTGCTATTTAAAAACGTATCTTTTATATATTTAACTTTTGTTTTATTCATTATGTTAATACAAGTCCACTGAAGGCCTGTGAATTTTTGGGGGCTACTTCTGGGCAGATTGTATTAGCTAAAAACATCATTTGTTTTTGTTTTTTTTTTAAAGATTTTATTTATTTACTTATTTATTTGAGAGACAGAGCAAACGAGCAAGCACAGGGAGAGGAGCAGAGGGAGAGGGACAAGCAGACTCCATGTTGAGTGGGGAGCCTGATGTGGGACTCAGTATCTCAACCCCAAGATCACAACCTGAGCCAAAACCAAGGGTTGAATGCCCAACTGACTGAGCCACCCAGATGCCCCACATCATTTGTTTTTAACTTCGTGTTGTGATTGATAAAGAACTCATGCTAGGAATGGGAGAAATGTCACTTTTGCTTCTTGCTGTGCCTGCATTATTAATATTCAACCTGCCGTTTCTTGCCTGAAAAAAAATATAAATAAATGGTTCAAAATAAACCATTTGTGTGTTCTTGTGAGGGTTAATTTAGTTAAACTACTTAACTAGGCACACCGGTGAATTGCAGTCCATTGCAGGATGCTGAAAAGTGGCCTATGCCCTCAGCTTGTTTGAAGGCAGGTCTCCTTCATTTTCTTGGGACGCCATATTTATAAATAAGAGACTGACTTAGATTGGGACAAAATGAAGGTCATAATGTTAATTTGCATATTAATCATAATTTATTTCTTATTGGATTTTTTTAACAATTTAGAACATTTTTTTAAAAGATTTTATTTATTTATTCGAGAGAGATAGAGACAGCCAGCGAGAGAGGGAACACAAGCAGGGGGAGTGGGAGAGGAATAAGCAGGCTCATAGCGGAGGAGCCTGATGTGGGGATCGATCCCACAACGCTGGGATCACTCCCTGAGCCGAAGGCAGATGCTTAACTGCTGTGCCACCCAGGCGCCCCTAGAACATTTTTTGATTTACAGAAAAATTGCAAAGATAGTATGGAGTTCCTATATATTTTATCTCGTTTCCCCTATTACTAATATATTTGTATGGTACATCTCTCAAAAATAATGAACCCATGTTGATACATTATAATTAACTAAAGCCCACACTTTTTTCAAATATCCTTAGTTTTACCTGATCTCCTTGTTTTCGTTCTAGGATCTCATTTAGTATATCACATTACATTTAGTAGTCATGCCTCCTTAGGTGTCTCTTGGCTGTGACAGGCTTTTAGACTCTTTTGTTTTTGATGATTCTGACAATTTTAAAGAGCACTCGTCAGGTGTTTTGTCGAACGTCTGTTATTTTACCCATAGACTGGAGTTATGTTTTTTGGGAAGAAGAGCACAGAAGTAAAGAACCGTCTTCGTTACATACTATCAACATGATTTATCACTGTTGATGTTAACCTTAACCATTTGGTATAGGAAGTGTTAGGGTTTTTCACTGCAAAATACTCCTTTTCCCCGCCTCCTCCTTTTTATACTATACTCTGGAAGGAAGTGGCTACGCACAGCCCACATTTAAGCCCACCTTGTTGAGAGTGGAACATCTACATACATTTTTCATAATTCTCCTGCATGGAGATTTGTCTCTTCTCTCTTACTTATTGCTTTTATGCAGCCATTTATCAATATTTCCTTATGGATAGCTATTGTATATTTTGGATTTTAATTCAGTACTACTTTGTTACTCAAACTGTTCCAACTCCAAATTGAGAGTTTTTTCAGTCAGATCTTCTGTCCCTTTACGTATTCCCATCCTTGTGGCTGATTTGTTTTGTTTCGTTCTAAGCTCTTTGCTACTTTACTAAGTAAGCACTATGGGATACTCCAGGCTCATCTTGATATTTCCTGCCTCAGTCTTATAAAATCATCATCCATTTCTCAAGGAGCCCAGGTTTCTTTTATGGAGATTGGTATTAGAAACCAAGATCTGGGCACTGGGTGTGCGTGTGTCCTTTCCTTTTCCTTTCTCTCTCTCTTTTTTTTTAACCAGAAAGGAACAAAATTATTTTCCTTCTGAAGCAAAAAGTCATTTGCATGCATTTTATTTGGAGGTGATATCATGGGTAGGGTGATCATATATACACATTTGTCTAGAGTAGCCTTATTTTATGCCTGCTTTCCCATCAGGTTTAACATTAGATACAAAAGTACCAAATTATTGACTTTCTTAGCACTGTAGGGTACCAAGGAAATCTTTTGAAGTTATACGTCAGCTCCATGACTGTAGGAATCCTCTCCATTAGTGCCTTATGAATTTAGCATCTTTCACAATGTAGAGGGTCCCTCAGAGACTATGAGCTGAATGAAGAGACAGTTGTTAAATGTTAAACTAAGGAGAAGATGGTTTTGGGCAACAAAGGTTAACTGTACTTTCCATAGTAGTATGGAGGCTGCCTGTTACCCTGTTCCCTCATTTTTAAAGTTATCTTTGATTACTAGTCTTTTTTTCAGTTGTGGAAGGGAGATGAATGATGAACGTTACATTAAATGTTAGTATCCTTTAAAAAAATGCAGCTTAATTTCAAATATGTGCTTTTTCCAGAGGTGGGGTGGAAAGAAGAATGTGCTTCTAATACTTGAAAAAAATCTAGCGTGCTACCGATAAACATTTATATATACCTCATCTCATTTAACTTTCACAACAGTCCTGTGAGACAGATATTATTACTCCATGTGACCAGTAGGAAACCTGGTATTCAGAAGAGATTAATTAAGTCCTGTGCTTCAAGGCGCACAGCTTGGTGTTGCCCTTACTTGGGCTCAGGTTGGTCATATTCCTGTATGGCACATTACCCAGAGCGACTCTCCTTCTGTGGCTTTGCTGCTGTTGTCAAATGTGCAGTGAGCTTTTCTTAAGTGACAAAGAATAGCTTTAATACATTTTTTGAGGTGGCAATAGCAGTTTTCAATATTACTTCCTTAATAAATGAAAATTGCTTTTCTAAATAATCAGAAAAAGAGGCTTTTTGTCGTAAAGATCTAATCTACCCTCAGTTTTGTCAGTTGATGGATATTTTGCTTTTAGTATGTATACCTTTAGTGGCTGTAAAATAGAAGTGTGCTAGTTAATTGTAGGTGGATGTAACTGCAGACAGCTGTGTGTTGTTTTCTGCCTGATCGTGGTTTGGCTCTATGCGTGAGATGTGGGGCTTGGTATGGTAGTTGTGAAAATCATCATTCACAGATGATTTGAAGTTGGTTAACCTCTAGACTTTGAGTTCTCCGTGTTGCCTCAACTGTTTATCCCTGCCCTGAGCCTTAACCTTTTAAAGCTCCTTTAGTAACAGCTTTTAAATAGAAGTATAAACAACACCGTGCCTTGCAAAGCTAATCCAATTTCGTTACAAATCTCAAATCAAATTGTAGAAGTTTTCTACTACAGGTGTTATGCAGTGACATTTTCCTGAAAGGACAGTGTGTTAGCTGGTTAACAGCTGACTGTGCAAGGTTCGGCTGGGGGTTTCTTACTGAAACAAGATGTGTTGCTTCTGCTTCAGTAAAAGAGAACGGAAGATTAGAGGGGGTATGGAACTATACTGGATAGCTGAAACTTGTATTTATTCAAGTGGAATTCTCTTTGTATTTTTCACCTTTTCAGCATAGCTTGTTGCGGAAAGAGTCATAAACAGGTAAAATCCAATACATGTGTTTCTGAAAAATTGAGCACAAATTCAGCCTTGGTAAATTCAGTTGTGGTTCCTCAGTGAATAATTGTGGAGTGTTTCTGTTTGCTTCATTTCCTCTTCACTTGGCAGTGGAACTTATTTAATTTCATTAAAAAGTCTGGAAACAATAGAAATGTTTTTTTGGGGGGCAATTATATGTTTATAATTGAATACTATGCCATCTTTGGAAAGAAGAGGTGGATCTCCATGTGTGGATATGAAAATATGTTTAAGATAGTTAAAAAAAATCAAGAATTAAACAGTGTGTAAATTCCCATTTGTTGGGAATTGTGGGGGGAGGAGTAAAAGAAATTGTGGATACACAAACAGGTAGTATTACTTAGAGGCAGGTAGAATGGAAACAAAGAGACATGTTTGGAGGCTCTTTGAACAATTCCAAGTAAAAATTGATCATGGACATGTACTAGAATAATGAAATAATGCAAAGTAAAGGACAGATTTGAAAACCTACATTTGTGGATGTAATGTGTTTAAACTGCCTGAATGTTGCAGATTAGGGGGAGGGAGGAGTCAAAGATGATGGCCCCCGATTTCAAACCTGGTGACAATTTTTGGTTCGCTTTTTTCTGACTGCCCCCCCTTTGTACACTTCACTGTTCCTTTCTCCTCAGCCAAAAGAGGTGACCTTAATGTGTCCTTCAGCTCTTGCTTACTCCCTAACTCCCTTCTTTCTTCCTTATGCTCTTTTTTTTTTTTTCCCTCATAGCTTCAGCTATTATTTCTTTATGGATGACTTTTCCTCTTACCCCTGGTCCTGATCTCTTTCTCAGCCTCCTATCCCCATGTCAGTTGCTTGCTATACAGTTGCACTAGAATGCTGTCATGTCATGTCATGATCGTAAACTTAGTACAGTTAATACAGTTCAAGTTCAGCTGCTGTTGCAAGGTATATGTCACCTAGGAAAAGCTGCTGAACTTCTGTAAGGGTCAGTTATCCCCTTTATAAATGGGAATAGCACTACTACTACTTCTCTTTCAGGGATATTATAAGCACTAAACTAATAACGATCTTCTAAAAGCAGTGCATTAACTAGGCCGGTTCATGATGATGTTTTCCTTGGTGTGGGCTGGAATGAAAGTAATTGAGATAATATGTCATCTGTCTACCTATCTACTTCTATTTCGTTTTTGACAGATATTCTCTTATGAGCCATCTTTTATCAAGGAGGGACTGTTCTGTATCACAAGAGTATATCTTCCGAACTTTTCGGTTTTAAAGATATTTTTTCTGTTGTAAAACGATGTTGCTCATAGATAGTAGTCATTGTGGTTACTTTAATGTTCTCAGTTATTAGAAAATAAAAAGTCTGCAGCCCTATGTTCCGCCTCCCCCCATGGTTTCTCCTATTACATCTTGTATTAGTGTGGTGCAGTTGTTATAATTGAACTAATACGGACACATTATTATTAATTAAAACCCATAGTTTACGTAAGGGTTCACTCTTTGTGTTTTGTGGGTTTTGACAAATATATAATGACATGTTTCCACCATTACTGTATCATGCATAGTAGTTTCACTGCCCAAAAAATCCTCTGTGCTCCTCCTATTTGTCTCTCTCCTCCTTTCACTGAACCCCTGGCAACCACTCATCTGTTTACAGTCTACATATAGAACTACATACAGCCTTTTCCAGAATTTCGTATAGTTGGATTCATCTAATACATAGCCAGATTGGCTTCTTTCACTTAATGGTATGCCTTTAAGTTTCCTCCCTTTCTTTTTTTTTTTGTCTTGAAAACTCATTTCTTTTTACTCCTGAATAATATTCCTTTGTGTAGATGTACCGCAGTTTGTTTATCCATTCGTTGTCTGAAAGACTTGGTTGCTTCCAAGTTTTCACAGTTAAGAACAGCTTACATTTAAAATTATTTAAGATTCAAATTTGAAAATTTTTTTTGATTTTAGGTGTATTCATTCCTCGGGCTGCTGTAACAGAGTGCTGCGAACTGTGTGGCTTAGAACACAGGAGTTTATTCTCTCACGGTTCCAGAGTGTGATACTGTGATATAATAAGACATATGTATTTTGGTCTTCATCCTCAGCTCCTGGACAGAGCTCCTAAAACCTTGGTAATTTACTAAGTGATAAGAACTGTAGGAGGATCTGTTGATATGATATTTGGTTTTGGTTTCTGGCTCCTGAAACAGTTCCAGAGTGATAAAAGTGAAAGAAACATCTTTTGTTATAACACACACCTTTCAACCATACCTGAGTTTATGGTATTAAGGTCACATTTGGAAAGCCTCTAAGGATGGGGGCATGGTTGTCAGGGGAACCACCCTTATGACTAGAGGTTTGGAACTTTCAGCCCCACTCCCTTCCCTGGGAAAGGGAGAGGGGCTAGAGTTTGATTTAATCATTAATGGCCAATGAGTGAATCAGTCATGTCTGAGTAATGAAGCCTCCATAGAAACATCCTACCTGAAAGGGTTTGGAGAGCTTCTGGACTGGTGAATCCTTGGAGATACTGGGAGGGTGATGTGCCTGCCCAGAGAGGGCTCGGAAATAACATACACCTTCTACCTTGCACCTTACCTTCCGGGCTCTTCCAGCTGGCTGTTTCTGAGTTGTATCCTTCATAATAAACAGGTAAATGTGGATAAAGTGTAGCCCTGAGTTTTGTGAGCCATTCTAGCAAATTATTGAACTTGGGAGTGGAGTCATGGGAACCTGACTTATGGATGGTTGGTCAGATGTATAGGTGATAGTCTAGGACTTTAGATTGGTGCTTGAAGTGGAGGTCATTCGTATGGTCTGAGAGCCCTTAGGATGTGGAGTTTGTACAACTTGTGGGTATTAGTGTAATAATTGAATTGTAGGATACCCAGCTGGTGTCCACTGAGAATTGAAGAATTGTTTCCTATGGAAAAACCCACCATGTTCTGTATCCAGAAGTGTTGAGAGTAGAGTATGGAAAACTGTTTTTCTTTTAGGAAGTTAGAATCTGAAATCAAAGTGGCAAGATTGGTCTATACTTCTCCATGAGTTGTTGGTGAAGTCCAATAATCCTTGGTGTTCTTTGGCTCATAGAGGCATCACTTCAATCTGTGCCTTTGTCTTCACGTGGCATTCTCCCTGTATCTCTGGCAGTTATATCAGGTTGGGGGCCATCTGACTCCAGTATGTCCTCATCTTAACTAGTTACATCTGCAGTGACCCTATTTCCAAATTAGATCATCTTCCCAGATACTGTCAGTCAGGACTTCAGCCTATCTTTTTTGGGGGGAGGAAGGCACAGTCCAACTCACAGCATGAGTGAGTGATGCTTTCCAGACTGTTCGTCTTTAGATACTTACTCTTTTTTATTGTTGAATCATTGATGGTGATGTAATGTTATCCAACCTTTGGTGGTTGTGGTTTCAACTGAAAACCAACTTGTCCTTGGCAGTGTTATAATAAAAAAGGGCTTCTGTGTGCTCAAATTTGTACTTTCAAATATATAAGCAATAAGATTTATCCCAGATGCCAGTTTGTGGTTCCACCCTGTTCAGATTTTTGTTTGTATGGTTCATTTGCCTATTTTGTGGTTTGTCAGTCAAGTTGTATAAAAAGTAAAGTAAAATAGATGTTAACAGTTTTGTTTGTTTTTTTTTTTTTTACTAGAATTATCCAATGAAGAATGAGTACTTAATTTTTTCCTTCACAGTTTTTAGTATATAAAGAAACTGTGGAGGATAGTTTGTAACTTCTGAAGACTCATTTTTCCCTTTCAGGTGATTATAATGTAGTGCTTTGCAGATTTCCAAAGTATTCTTTCCTGTTTTTATATCATCTGACATTCCAAGTGAAAACTGACCCATAAACTTGCTCACATCGAGATCATCATTTATAGACAGGGTTTCTGAATTTCCTTTATAGTAATTTCCTGATTGGAGAGAAATGGACAGAGGGGGAGAGAAAGGGAGGTAACTTAAAGTCACATGGAAAGTTACTGAGCAGTTTGAAAATTGTTTGATTAAGAGGGTGTGAAAGAAAATGGGGAACATTTTCATTGGGGAGAGAGCAAAACTGAATTATGTTTTAGGAATAAATGAATTATAAATTTCAGTCTGTATTGCAGGTTTTTTTTTTTTTTTTACCAGTAAGATTTTAATATGGTGAATAGAGTTTTCTTGACAATAAGACAAGGATTAAATATTGTATAAAATGCTACCAAAGAGCAGACCTTATATCATCTTATGTACTGATACAGCCAGAGTTCCCGAGGCAGGCAGGGATCTCATATATCTGTATCATACACATTTTATGTATTCCAGGGAACTTCTCTCCTCCTCTCATATCTGAGTGTCCTATGACTTTTTCTACACTAAAGATATTTCCATGTTAATGCAGAAAGATCTAAGGAATCAGTTTGGGTTTGTTGTCTTCATTCTTCAGACCCCACTTTAGAAGTTAGGCCCTAGTGTTTTTGAGTTGTCTTCTTGTTTTGTTGAATCTGTACTTCTTCTTTATTGCTGGAATATCTGAAATGCAATTCTTCTGAAATAAAAATCATAAAGCATTACTCAAATAATTGCTTGTGTTTGTTTCATAAGCTTAGGATCAAATCTGATCACTTCTTCCAACAAGTATAAAATATTCCTCTTTATTTCTACTACCTCAGAGTAATCTAGATTTTGATATATCTCTCTTAGATTATTATAATTTGATCTTTATCATATTTAGTTTTGTATACCTCCTTAACAATGTCATTTACCTATCAGAGGCCTCCAATGATTTTCCTTTACATGACCATTCAAGTTTAAAATCCTTACTCCTACCCTCCCACCTTATATTTTATTATAAAATTTTCCAAATACACTATTGAGTTGTGGGAGTTTTTTATATATTTTAGATTTTAACCCCATATCGGATTTGCAAATATTTTGTCCCATTCAGGTAGGTTGCCTTTTCATTTTGTTGCTAGTTTCCTTTGCTGTGCAGAACCTTTTTAATTTGGTATAGTTCCACGTGTTTATTTTTGCTTTTGTTGCCTTTGCTTTTGTGTCAAATCCAAAAAACCGTTGCCAAGACTGATGCCAAGGAGCTTACTGTGTTTTCATCTAGGAGTTGTATGGTTTCAGGTGTTAGGTTCAAATCCTTAATCTATTTTGAGTTGATTTTTGTGTATGGTATAAAATAGGGGTCTGGTTTCACTCTTTTTTGCACATAGCTGTCCAGTTTTCCCAGTACTATTTTTTGAGAAGAATATCCTTTCTCCATTGTATATTCTTGGCAACTTAGTTGTAATTAATTGGCCATATATATGTGGGTTTATTTTTGAGCTGTGTATGCCACTTATCTTCGTGTCTGTTTTTATGCCAGTACCATACTGTTTTGATTACTATGGCTTTGTAATATAGTTTGAAATCAAGATGTGTGATCCCTCTAGCTTTGTTCTTTTTCAGAATCTCTTCGGCTATTTGAGATCTTTTGGGGTTCCATGTAAATTTTAGGATTTTTTTGTTCTGTTTCTGTGAAAAGTGTCATTGGGATTTTGACAGAGATTGCATTGAACCTTTTATGGTTTTGATGCCACAGTTTACCTCTTTTTTATATTGTGTATTCATGAAGAAATTATACTGGCTACAGTTGTTTTTAATATTCTTTTTCTTTAACCTTTATAATATAGTAAAGTGTTTAGCATACCATCCTATTACAGGACCAGTTTTCTGAATCTGACAATATATTAACCTTCACCAGTGAGATGTATATTTTCAAATGTTTTTATGTTTCTGTTAGTATTTTTTTCATTTCAGTTTGAAGTACTCCTTTCAGCCTTTTTTACAAGGCAGACCTAGTGGTGACGAACTCCCTCAGCATTTGTTTTTCTGGGAAAGTCTTTATTGCTTCTTCAATCCTGTCCTTCAAGCCTGTCCTTCTGAAGGATACCTTTGCTGGATAAAATATTCATGGCTAGCAGTTTTTTTTTCCTTTCAGTTCTTTAAATATATCATTGTTGGGTTTGGTACTTGGGATGTCGAGGGTTCCTGTGGCTCTGAGGAGGGCATCTTGGGGTGAGGTTTTCCCGGTGACTCATGGGTGGGCTTCCTATTGGAGTACAGAACAGTGAACTGCATGCATCCCTTTCATGCCCTCTGAAATTCTTATCTGTCTCTCTCCTGAACTCCTCCTTTCTCCCTGTTGTGGAGCTCTTGTTTTAATACTTTGGGTGCTGTGGAAGAGAGATGGGTTTCTTTAGCTGGGCACTGACTCACTGATCTCCCTTTCCCCCATGGGAGGGATCCCCAACCTGCTTTTTCTTGGAGCTGTGGAACCTTGTGGGGAGGGGTGATGTTGGCAAAACTCATCTTACCCACTCTCATGTGTCCAGACTTCTTTTTTTCTTCCTTCCAGTGGAGTGCTCGAACTCTTCCTCTAGAAACCTGGACTTCTGTATAGGCTTTCTCATCCATGGGGATATGCCCAAGTTGGTGTTTTCCAGGTGTTACAGCCAAGAAGGTTTGGAGTCCATTCACAGGCTCCTGCTGTTTCCATAGCCCATACCAGGTTCTGTCTGGCTGTTACCTGTTGCACAAGTGGGTGAGGCTCCTCCTGGGCCCCTTGATTCCACAGCTCCCATGGAGGCACTTTTGTTTGTGGGTAGGTGCCAAATTTTAGATGTGAAGGGGCAACAAAAATGAGGGCCATCTTAGGGTGCCATGATGTTGACATCACTCTTCTTGCTGCTTTCCTCAGAATAGTAAGATGCTTGCTATTTTGTAGCTAAATTTTCAGGGGTGAGAGAGATTTATGACATGCAGTCTCAGATATTAATCCCTGTCTATTTTAGAGCAGAGGAAAAAAGCACCATGTGATTAGGCCACTGTGGAAAGAGACAGTAAAAACTTACCTTGATGCTACTAAGTGGATGATAAATATTTTATACATTTTTAAAGTGTTTTTACATTTTAATAGCACCTTGCAAAGCCCTGTATGATGCAACTGTTTCATTTCATATTCACAAACCTGTAAGATAGATCTTGATAATATGAACGATGAAACTAAGATTCAGAGAAGTTAGTATGGGTGGCAGTAAATGGATTTTATTTTGGGGGGGCAGGAAGGTAGTTAAGATGTAAAACTTAAGTCTTTGCTATACATCACAAATTTCTTATATATAAGTTTTTATTTTGATTTCCCTTTTCAGCTTAATTATTGCCTCAGGTAATTTTTTTTTTTCTTTTTTAAAAGCAGGACATGTGGGTTATATTTTTGGTAACTTGGCATATCTGACAGTAACTTCCTTTTGCCATCAAACATGTCAGGTCACACCATTTTCTTTCAAAGATCTGGTAACATTTTGTTACTGTTTTCTACAATGTAGTTTTACAGATAATTTGAAGCTGGCTTGATCTTGCTTTTGTATGCAACTTCCCCTAGACCTCTCTCTTTTGGCCTATATTCTCATAGGTTGTCTTTTAATTCTTATATTTCAAAAAAAATTTGCTATGATTCACCTAGATATGTCTCTGTTCATTGATTTTTTGGGGGGGAGAAGGAGCAGAGGAAGAGGGAGAGAGAGAATCTTAAACAGGCTCCACACTTAGCCCGATGTGGGGCTCGATCTCACAATCCTGAGATCATAACCTGAGCTGAAATCAGTTGAGCCCGATAACAGACTGAGCCCCCTAGGTGCTCCTCTGTTCATTGATTTTTTTTTTTTTTAAGATTGATTGATTGATTTATCAGAGAGAAAGAGAGAAACCATGAGTGTGAGCACGAACAGGGGGAGATGCAGGCAGAGAGAGAAGCAGGCTCCCCAGTGTGGAAGGACCCTGATGTGGGGCTCGATCCCAGGAACCTGGGATCATGACCTGAGCTGAGGGCAGATGCTTAACTGACTGAGCCACCTAAGCGTCCCAGGATAAAGCATTTTAGATGATCTTTCACATGTGTAACATGTTTGATTTTTGTTCTTTGTGTACTGTGTTAGTTATTTGTATCTTTCAATCTAATTCTGTTGTTTTCATAATTAGTAGAAATTCTTATCCAGATTCTAGTCATCAGTTGTTAGTCTGAATTTTTATTATTGTGATCAATAGAACACACTTATTAAGTATATATTATGTGTCAACACTGGTATAAATGCTTTAAATGTATTAACTCATTGACACTTTTATGGGGCAGTATGATTATTATCATTTTATAGAGGCATAAAGAAGTTGAGCACTCTACCCAAGGGCACTTAACATGTGGCACAGACAGGATTTGAACCCAGGGAAAGTCTATATTTGCATGTTTCAAGTTTATATCCTGTTTTTCTGCATCTTCATAGGCTCATTCTTTCTCCTTCTCTCCCTCCCTCCTCCTGCTCTCTTTCTTTCTTCTATGACTTCATAAAAGGCTGTATCATGAACTGGCAACTGGATGCCATTCAAAAATATAACCTTTTATGAGTTTTAGAATGGGAAATATAAAAAATTATGTGTGTATGTTTTAGTCCTTTAGGTATTGCATTAAGGTTACTTTATAAAACAAATAATTAAACTTTCAAAAGTATGATATAATTTGTTTAGATTGCAAGTTTATTAAACAGAATTAATTCGGTGTTTGTAGTTTTCAGTTTATTCGCCTCAGGTGAACATTGGGCTGTGGCGATAATGTCTAACTGTTTTGTCTAATCCTCCCTAAGCACCTAACTTAAAGTAAGGAATGACTTAATTATCAAGAAGAATTAGATTCATTAGATTAGTACTGCTTAAAATGGGCACCACTAGAAATATGACTGTTGAGCACTTGAAATGTGGCTGGTCTAGATTGAGATGTGCTGTAAGTAGAAAATACACTCTAGATTTCAAAGGCATAGTATGAATAAAAGAATATAAAATATCTCATTAATACTTTAAAAATGCTAATTACGTGTTGAAATGACAATATTTTTTATTTATTGGATTAAGTAAAATATATTAGAATGAATTTTGCCTGTTCCTTTTTACTGTTTTAATGTGACTACTAGAAAATTAAAAATTACATATATGGCTTGTGTTCTATTTCTGTTCGGTGTTGTGAAGTATATAAGATATGATACCTCTTCTCTCAGAGTCTGGTAGCAAGAAAACAGATAAGCAGAGTGGTGTGGTCAGTGCTAGATAGGAGCTCATGCAGAAGAGACCTCTAACTGAGTTTGAGGGCCTGCAGAAGTTGACCTTTAAAGCAGCAATAGTTTTTTTCTTCCTTTTTGCCTTCCTTTGAAGACTCTACGACTACTTTTTGGACTGAAGGAAATAAGAGTCAGAAGTTACTTAAAAAAGTAAGCATCTTTTTTTTAGTGGTATTGGTTCTCAGTCTAATGAAAGGCATCAAGATTGAAGCAGAAGGCGTGAGTCTGCACAGAGACCACTGCTCCACCCTCCCCCAGAATTGGCTTAGACAACCAAATTGATGCTGCTGTCCTTTGCTAAGTATGGAATACAGGTCAGTTTGCGATCTATTGAGTTCAGGGTGTCTGGGGGACGTCTGGTTGGGGAGAAACATTAGCAGTTGGATGAGTGGAACCTAGAGTCCTAGAAAACTCTCAGCTGGCAGGATAAAGTTAGGTGGGGTCATAGATAAGGTATGAGATATCAGGAAGCGAATAACGTGACGGACAAACCTCTGTGGAACAGGGAGGGTTGAGGAAAGGGAATTAAAGGTCATTGAAAAAGAATAGTCAGAGAAGGAAGAGTTTAACAGGGCAGTATGCTTTCAAGAAGCAGGCAAGTGTAGGTGGTGTCAAATGTCATTAAGAGAGAAAAATAAAGACTGAGAAATATTCATTATCTTTAATAATGAGGAGGTGTGGGGCGCCTGGGTGGCACAGCGGTTAAGCGTCTGCCTTCAGCTCAGTGCGTGATCCCGGCGTTATGCGATCGAGCCCCACATCAGGCTCCTCCACTGTGAGCCTGCTTCTTCCTCTCCCACTCCCCCTGCTTGTGTTCCCTCTCTCGCTGGCTCTCTCTATCTCTGTCAAATAAATAAATAAAATCTTTATTTTTATTTATTTATTTTTTTTAAATTTTTTTAAAAGATTTTATTTATTTATGCGACAGAGAGACAGCCAGCGAGAGAGGGAACACAGCAGGGGGAGTGGGAGAGGAAGAAGCAGGCTCCCAGCGGAGGAGCCAGATGTGGGACTCGATCCCAGAAGGCCGGGATCACGCCCTGGGCCGAAGGCAGACGCTTAACGACTGCGCTACCCAGGCGCCCCAAATAAAATCTTTAAAAAAAAATAATGAGGAGGTGATTGGGAAGAAAGTGGGTTCCCTGGAAGGATTGGGTTGGGTGGCAAAGCCAGATTGCAGAATGTTGAGGAAATAATGGGAGCTAAAAAATTGGAGACGATGAAGATTATTGTTTGGTAGTGAAAGAGGCAGAGGTGGGGAGGCTCATGGTACCTAAGGGGATGTATTTATATTTAGCATATGACAGCATGTGTGTGTGTGTGTGTGTGTGTGTGTGTGTGTGTGTGTATGTGTGTTCGCGTGTACGTTGTAAATCCATTATACAGCCATGTTTCTGTATCTGTATATTCTTGGAATACAGTGTAGCGTCCACAGTGTAACGTCCTTTGTAAGGTAACTATTCAGTAACAGTTGTTGATCATGATTTTAATCTATTTAATATCTCTTTTTCAACAAGATACTTTTTCACCATCATTTCCAAATTCTCTAAACATTAAGTCTACATAAGAGCTTGATTTTATCTGGGTTTAAATGCACTAGGGCCCCTGAACATGGCTTAATGGAAAGAACAGGGACTTTAAACTATAATTTATACCTACTAAGCTATACTATACAGTCCACTAAACTATAATTTATACGTAGATTCTGACTTGTTAGCTGTGTGATCTCGAACAAGTTAATTGTCACTCCTGACCTGTTTTTCTTCATTTAGGAACTGAGGATAATAGCACCTACCCTTTATAGGGCTGTTGTGGGATTCACTGAGAAAACATTTCAAGTGTTTTGTACAGTACCCTACTCAAAGTAGGCACTCAGTAAATTCTGGGTAGAAAAACAGCAACTTCACAAGTTGGACACGCCAACAGCACAATTTCTATAATTTGATTTAAAGTAGTATATGTTATATAATGTTATAACTTTAAATAAGAGCAAACATGCTCAATTGAAATTGGAGTGAAAAAGTAGCCTTTGAATAAAACATGTTTCTTTTCTTGCTCCCTCCTCCCCTTTCCAATCCAGGTGCTGAGGGAATCTAACAAATTAGCAGAAATGGAAGAACCACCCTTGCTTCCGGGAGAAAATATTAAAGACATGGGTCTGTAATGGTATTTTTTGTTGAATTTCCTTCTCCTTTCTGAGTGCACAGACTATTCAGTACTCTCAGTGTATAGAGAACAGGTTCACTGTCTAAGACACCTCCTGTCTGGCAGCACTCATTACCGCCACCCTTTCCAACATTTGGTGGGTCCTGTATGCCTAGATCCACTACACCTGCTGGTTATGTTTGTAGTTGGACTATAGGGAACCATGCAAATTGAATTATATTCTGCTGCTTCTCTGGTTTGCTTTACATTCATTGAAAGTAGGGGGCTTTTTTTTTTTTTTAAACTATTGCTGAATTTCCAAAAAAATATTTCATTAATTTGAATGACTGTAGTAAGATATTGGTTTGCCTAGATAAAACATTGGATTATCACTTTGTATGAGTAATTTTTCTTAAAACACATTCTTACTTTCTGTTTATTTTTTCTACTCTGAATAAACTTGCGTCAGTTTTTGAATAAAGACATTTCATCTCCATTGCAAAGCAAGGTGTTTGCATCTAGGTGCTTTTCTTTTGCAGCCCAAAGAACTAAGCATTAACTTATTGTATGGACTAGAAACAAGCATTTAAGATTTTTTTTTTTGTCCTCATGTTTTTACTTTATTAAATCTATGTGGTAATCTACAAAATACCATAGATTTTAAGAAATAAGGTAGTGTATTAGGAGAATAAATGGTTTCTTAGCCAAAGAAACACCACCTTTCATTTTATTGTTAATTTACAACATGTGGTAGAAGAGGAGCCAGGGAGGGAAATTGAGGAGTGAAGAGAGTGTGATACAGTAAGAACTAGAGAGAGCCAGACTGTACACTTAAACCTTTGTCCAGGTAAGTGCTTCACTTCTGCTTGTCTGTATCTTGGATTCGGTGCTTCCTGTGCACTGAGGGCCATCTCACCATCTCTGCCCATCTAATGGATACCTGCCATTGGGGCACAACTTACATGCCTCTATTCCTTGAACCTTTTCTGATCCCACAGCCGAATGGACTTCCCCTTCATTGTATTACTTAGCATATGTTTTTCTGCCTCTCTTTCTGTACAGATTGCATGCTCTCATTTATTACATTTGTTTGTATGTATTTTATATCCTTACAAATATGTATTTCCAAGGTTCATTTTAGTCTACCTCACAGAAAATATTATGGCTTCTTCCCCTGTGAACTCAGTGAAAATTTGAGAGGGTTAGTACATCTAAGCTCTTTTGGTACCACTAGGCAGTATCAGTATTGCAAAATTTAGAGGAATACCTAATATATTAAATATTCTGATTCAAAATAACCTATCTAGACTTGATTTTATGCAAAATTACTTTGAACGTAAAGCATAAGGCTAGAATAACCTAGAATATATTAATTCCTCTAAAAAAGACATTTAATTTTTGGTTGGTCTGATGTAAATCTGCAGTTTAGTTTTTTTAAAGGTTGGAGTAGTGTTAGGAACATCAACAACATACTAATTTAAGGAAGTAACAGTCTCAGAGTATTGTGGCCTGGCATCTCAGAAGTAGAGATAGCCCCAGACTACAGTATTTCAACCTTTACACTTTAGAAGTCAGATGGTGCTGTGTTAGTGGCTTAGCTTTACATGACGTGATGAAAAGTGATTTGAATTTGTAATCAGAGGAACTGCTTTTAAGTCTTAATCTTTGCAGTTCCTGGCTCTGAAATATTAGGCTATTCGTTATACTTCTCTGAGCCCTGGTATTCTCATCTAAAATTTGTAGGTGTAATTATAGGTCTTATATACAAGGTTTGTTATGAAGGTTAAAGGAAGTACTCAGGTGAAAAATATTTCATAAACTTTGAAGTGCAAGGCCATGAGCGTTTGCTGTTACTACTGTCATTTACTCTGGTATGGCTCCCGGTCATAATCTCTTGTCTACTTGGTGCAAACCCTGCTAAGCATTAATTCTCCCTTCAGTGTGATTTAGCTGCCACCAGACTGAGAAGGAAGGATAAAGGGAGCAGAACAAATGATCAATGATAATAGTAACATAGATATAAACCCTTATGTATGTATAGTACTTCCAATTTTGGAATCACTTTCATGAGTATTATCTCATGATTTTAGAATAAAAGGCAAGATGTAACAAAAACATGGGACTAAGGGGGACATATTTTGTGGCAGCATATAGAATAATGAGGTTGATTTTTCTTGTGTAGGTAAGAAAACTGGCTCTGGAAAGAATCCAGAAATGTTTTAGTAGCATTGAATAAAGCTCCTCTACTTGAGGTAAAAATTTATAAGGGCAAGAAAGTGTATGCAAGGCAAGTTTGTGTATCTTTCCATAATGATAGGTTTATTTAATTTTAAAAGCATCCCTCTACATGAAACATGCATTGAAAACAATGATTTAAAAAATGTAGCTCATACTTGAACATTCCTAAGGGAACTATTTTGAAGGTTAGAAATGTTTGTTATAAGATCAGTCTCATTTCAGATTCCATACAAAGTGTTCAGTCCTTCAAAGTGGTGAGTAAAAAGCAAAGTCAGGAAGTTGTAATACCTTATTAAATGTATTTTATGCCCCTACATTTTCCCAGAAGTCCCTTGGAAAGTTCTTAGCAGTTTGTTGCTCCTAGTTGTGCCTTACTTTCTGGAGTGATGAAGATATTTCTTTATTTGCTCATTTGCTGCTATAATGACATACCAGGGATTTATGAATATTTTAAGAAATAAAAAAGTTTGTAGTGGGTATTATGAACTCTACCATATTAAATACTATTTTGAGCTAGTGGTAGCTGAGTTATGCTGCTTAATTAATGAATGTTTTAAAAAGCATTGTACTGTGCAGATTCATCATTTATCATTTAATAGAGCAATGCTTGTGATTATTTCTTTATAAAGTTTGACATCAGTTGCTTGGTCAGGAATATAATATCCTCTTATTTAATTATTACCTTTCTAAGAAATTATATTTCATATACATTGCATTTCTCCTACAGTATTTTCCCATTAGGAAATCAGTCAGGAGTTGCTGGTATTATGTATTTCAAATATATTTTTAGAGGAATGTTGACAAATTAGACTGACCAGAAGACAACCAGCAGATTGGTGAGGTGATCTAGAAACTATGATGACTGGTGACTGTGGCTTGCAACATTTGCAGTTGTTAACCACCATTACTACTACCCTTCCACCCACTACTCCAACTTCCACTTGTATTTTATCCAGCAGGGATAGCGGCTAGCCTTGTCTCCTGTCTGAAGGTAGGGGTTATCTCTACCTCTTCAGTCCTTCTCAGATTTCTGCATGGTTAGAAGCCTGGATTTGGCTTCTGAGTTCTTTTGGAACACTGATTCTGTGATTTTTTTTTTTTTTAAGCATAGGTTAGAACAGCAGTCAGAATTTTAGTAAATTTCACTTTTGAAAAGATGAGAGTGCAGTTTTTAATAATGCATGATGTATAGTAAATTATGGACTCTTTGCCTTTGCAGCCAAAGATGTAACTTATATATGTCCATTCACTGGTGCTGTACGAGGAACTCTGACTGTCACGAATTACAGGTTATATTTTAAAAGCATGGAACGGGTAAGACTTGTTTGATTAGATTTTTATATGTACATCTGTATGTTCTTTGCGCTTTTGTTCATTTTTGATCAATTTTAATTAAGGCATTTCTAATTAAGATAATTGTACAGTATCAATTGCTTAGTTATAATTGTTTTTTCTTTCCTTCCTTTAGGATCCCCCATTTGTTTTAGATGCCTCTCTTGGTGTGATAAGTAGAGTAGAAAAAATTGGTGGTGCTTCTAGTAGAGGTGAAAATTCTTATGGACTAGAAACTGTGTGTAAGGTAAATGGTTTATTTATGCAATTTTATTTGGTTTGAAAAGCTTTCAATTAAATAGAGCCTGGGTGTAAAAACTGGTTTCCAAGCTGTCAAGTACATTTCATACTGGAGCATCATCCTAGAAGACAACAACAACATTTAAGAGTAATGAAAGGTGATCTATCATGAATTAGGCTTAAATTCTTTTGGACCCAGTACACGGTACTTTGACACTGATTATTTCATAATGTTGAACCTCAGAAAATCTGAAGTAGACATGATAGACATTATTACCTTTAATTTACAAATTAGAAACATAGGCTGAGCAGTTAAGGCATAGCACTTTGTAGTGGAAGAACTGGCTCAGATACATTCATCATCACCTGTCTTTCCTATTTCTAGTTCTCATAATTTTTCTGCTCCCTGAAACAACGGTGTGGAAAACTTGACATTATAAATCTTCCCTATTTTCTTACCTAACTCCTGTTCTTTTTTTTTTTTTCCCTTATGATCAGCTCTGTTTTATTTTCCTCCCCATATTTATCTTTGCCATGAATATTCTCTAACTCAGAGAATTTAACTGTTGTACCTTTTGAGAAAATTTTAATTCCAGTGTAGTTAATATACAGTGTTACATTAGTTTCAGGTGGACAGTATAGTGATTCAACAGTTCCATATGCTACTCAGTGCTCATCAAGATAAGTGTACTCTCAATCCCCTTCACCTATTTCACCCTCCCCGCCACCCATCTCCTCTCTGGTAACCACTGATTCTCTATAGTTAAGAGCCTGTTTCTTGGTTTGTCTCTTTTTTTTTCTTTGTTCATTTGTTTTGTTTCTTAAATTCCACATATGAGTGAAATCATATGGTATTTGTCTTTCTCTGACTAGATTATTTCGCTTAGCATTATACTAACTCCATCCATGTCATTGCAAATGGCAAGATTTCATTCTTATGCCTGAGTAATACACCATTCTCTCTCTGTTTTTACATCATCTTCTTTATCCATTTATCTACTGGTGGGCACTTGGGCTGTTTGGCATATTGCATATAGCCATAGTTTGGTTATTGCAAATAATGCTGCAGTAAACATAGGGATGCATGTATCTGTCTGAATTAGTGTTTTTGTGTTCTTTGGGTAAATACCCAGTAATGTGATTACTGGATTGTAGGGTATTCTGTTACTAATTTTTGAGGAACTTCCATACTGTTTTCCATAGTGGTTGCACCATTTTGCATTCCCACAAACAGAGCATGAGGGTTTCTTTTTCTCTACATCCTGACCAACACTTGTTTCTTGAGTTTTTGATTTTAGCCATTCTGACAGGTGTAGGAGCTATCCCATTGTTTTGATTTGATGATGTTTAGCTTGTATTCCTTAAATGCATTGGTACTTGAATGAAACTTAGATTTTTACACTTTCATTATTCTGTTCAGTCATAGATATTTCATACCTGGTGCCACTTCAATAGGTCTCTCTTCTCATTATGACCTAATTAACACCTGTGCACATTTCAATTTTAGATCACCTTATTTTTTTTTCCTGCTGTTCTGCCAGTGCCAAAAGTAAAAGCAACAGCATGTGCATAACTTTCAAGTTACTGTCTTATGCTAATCTTAGAAGTTCTGTAAATCTAGTATTAAAAGTAATGACTAAGTAATTATTTTTATGCGTTTTCCTTCGTAGTCAGAAGGGCTCTAAGAGTATAAGAGCTGTCAGGCATGTGTCGAGCACATTGTCTCCTGATCACTTTTCTGTAATCTAATAGTAAGTAGAGCATAGATATGAGAGGACATGAAAGAGGAAGATTTTGAAGTCTTGATGCTTTTCAATATAATTTTTTCCATGGAACAAGATCATTATCGACAAACCCAAACATTCGTAGGGGTACTTTTAGATAACTTTGTGATTAACAGAGTGATTATGAATATCTCTACTAGTTGTAAAGATATTTACTGAGGAAAAAACAAGGTATCAGCTTAGGTTTCCACACATGTTTGTTTTAAAATAAGGTAAAGCTAACGTCCTAGTTTTGGGTCAGCTTTGTAATAAAATGTCCTATTTGTTCATGTACTGCAGGTGCATTAGAGTGCAGTGTTCCTGTATTCAGTTTTACAGAATGGGGTATAATAAAGCGATTTTGAATTCTGCTTAGATTAAAACACTTAGATAAGATGGGTAGTCTTGAAATTATTCTTAATCCCCAAGTTTTTCTTGGTGCAGTTAAGATCTCAGTAAACCAGAGCATAAATATCTACATTGAGCCTGAGCATAGAAAATTGCTTGAGGACAAATAACAAAAGGGAGCCTGGGGATTTAGAGCTGATCGTAGAGCCAGGATGATATCAACCAAACATTTGAGAGTTTATCTGCCAAGAGATGTGTGAAGAACTTGGACATGGAGAGGAGGAAGAGATTTAAGCAGAGTTTGATTCTGTCAGTCTAGTTGCAGGAAACTTAATGAAGATCCAATGAAAAGAAGGGATCATAAGTAGGAAAGTTACCACCAGGCATAATGGGAACAAAGACACTTATGAAATACAACAAGAGCTAATCAGGTTTTTTAATAGGGAAATTCATGACAAGAAATGGGCTTTCCCAGGGAAGGGACATACAGTGAGCTGTGTATCAGTCATGATAGTGAGCCTCAGATACAGTATCTTTGATCAGGTGGTGTCTCCTTTACTGGCTTATCTTGAGTAAATAAGCAGAAATAAAATTTCTGTCCTCTGAATTTTGCCTTGTATTAGAGCACCTTGTGGGTTTTTTTAATCTTTCAATAAGGCATTGTGATTTCTCTGCCTCCAGGAGCTGTTTTCTTATTTTTGTATCCCACATTCACAGATCTTAATATTTTACAAGATAGTTCCAAGTTACCTTATGTGTTCATTAAATAAAAGATGAACAAGGATCTATGACTTGGATCCTAAATCTCTTCTAGGATATTCGGAATTTACGGTTTGCTCATAAACCTGAGGGGCGAACAAGAAGATCCATTTTTGAGAATCTAATGAAATATGCATTTCCTGTCTCAAATAACCTGGTAAGATGTTTTTTATCTTTGAAAAATGTGTATTGTAATTTTTGGTGTAGTGTAAAGAAACTTGTTTAGGCTGTCTAGAATCTGCATTTGTGATCCTACTTGCCATTAACCCACATGCATAATTTAGGTTTCATCTAATCTCTTGGAGCAGTTTCTCTTAGGTATGAAATGAGAAGCTGGACCAGCTGATTTCTGAGGTCCATTCCTGCTCGCTGACATTCTGTAATTATATGCTCTTTCTGCAGAGGGCGTTCCCATGATGAAAAGCTATCTGTGGTCTTCATTAGGATTTGAAATCTCCTTTTTATTTTTTTCTAAAGATTGTATTTATTTGAAATCTCCTTTTTAATTAGGAGCTGAGAGTTAAGTCTAGCAATTTTAGGAGGAAAGAGTGGGCAAATACTTAGCTGAGTTCCTGCTATCTGCTAGTAATGTTGCTCCCTCGTTAATGTTATATAATCTAACTTCCACATTAGTTCTGTGGTGGTAAATAGTATTTATCCCTATTAGAGTTGTAACCAGGGGCAGGTAAGCAATTAACTCAAGAGCACAACTAGTAGGGAGTAAAATTTGTAATCAGTACTGGGTTTTTGACTCTTGTTTAAATGTTTTTCATCATAGTTGTTTCTGTCATTCTGTCTACATAAATGATAAATTAGATTTTCTTTTCTGGCATTGATCGCATGCCAAAAAAATATGTTTATTCAGAATGTTTTAGAAAATGTAGCATTAACTTCAGCTGCTTAACTGCGGACATCTGTGATATTGAACTACTTAATTATATCAGAAGGTGTCTTTTGTTCTGTAAAGTTCCTTTGATTCTTTAGAAGAAACCTAAACAGCTTATATCTGAAGGAAATATGGTGATATGCTAGCATCTGATACATTTTGGTGGTGGGCCTTTTTGCTTTTCTGTGTATTTGTAAAATATGAAAAAACAATACGTTTTCAAAATGGTAAAACAAGAGCCAAAACAACAATATAGAAAAAGGACACCACTACAAAATATCCTTGCAGATAAGTAAATGAAAACTTTGGGTATGATAAGGATTCAGTTCTGATTCATGACCTCCTGTAATGTCTTTTTGTAGCTATTAACTCTCTACTGTTTTGTAGCCTCTTTTTGCTTTTGAATACAAAGAAGTATTTCCTGAAAATGGGTGGAAGCTATATGACTCTCTTTTAGAGTATAGAAGACAGGTATGTACTTTTGTTCTTTCAGCTTTAATATTCTGTATTATTTTCATTACAACAAAAAACTTAAGGGTAGAAGTATATAACTTTATATAGTTGTGTGGGTTTTGTTGTTTAATGAAGGCTAATCCTGATTTCTTGTCTACCTTTCAGTTTCTTTAAACTGGTTTTTGTTAGTGATCTTTTATGAATCTTTACTTATCTAAGCATATTAAAAAATGTTTAATAATGATAAAAATTAAATGGTAAATATATTTACATTTTACTATTCTTATATGCCATTCAACATTATTCACTCACCTTTTTCTCTCTTGGATATCCTATAATATAATTCTGAAAAAATTTCATAGTAGTTCTGCTTGTAACTTAGCCCCCCATGAAATTTTGGAAGTTTTAGGTCTTCATAGAGGACACACTTATACATAAAGTATTAACAAATCAAATCTGATAGTATACAATAGAGATAATACATCATGACTAAGGTGGGTTGGTTTACTATGAGAAAACTTATCTGTGATTTACCACAGTAAGAGATGAAAGCAGAATTCAGCCTGGAAATCTGTGTGACAGTCTGTCATCCCCCCTATTCTCTCTCAGTACACCACTTCCCAGAGCCCTTTACTGAATATTTAAACTCTGCCTAAAATAGTCTTTAACTTTCTGCATGTTCACCCTGCTTTCTTGAGAATTTAAGTTCAGACACTGAATTTAAGTTCAGTTTCTTTGCTAATCATTAGATTTGAGATCCAGATTATTCTAGAATTCAGATACGAAAATGAGCTGTGATTTTTGAATTTAGATTTCAAACACTGCGTTTGAATTACAGAGCTTCTAATTTACTTAAGTTTGTTTCACAAAGCAAGGAAGAGTAAATCCACCACTGGAGAACTAAAGATACCAAATGGTTTGAAGTATCGTTTGTTGCTCAATAGCATGTGGCCAGTAAAATTGAAAATTTCTTATTCAGTTATGAAGCCATCAGCTTGGCAGAGTATGAAGCAGAATACGCAATAAGTGGATCAACTAAAAATTAAGAGTCTACAAGTAACATTGCAAGATTTTTGCTAATTCAAAAAGCCAATGTCAGATTTAGGTGCAAAAGTAATCAGAAAGTCCAACAAATGTCCTAAGAATTGTCAAAATGTGGAATATTATCTAGGAATCTGGGCAAGAACTGCCATCAACATAGAACTTTGGGAAGCAGGTGAGATAACTGTGTCCACAGAAAAGAAATAAGTTATTATGGAAAAGAGAATATAAATCAAAGAGTAAATAAACAATTATACCCCTACAGAAGGAGAATTACGAGATTAGGAAATGTGCTGTCAGACTAGAGCATTGAATTCTACATGAAATGATACAGATGCTTTTTGATCTTTGACTTACTAGATGAAGTTTTGACTTTTTTTCCTGCAGAGCTAGACACTGTCTCTGAGGCAGCTAAGCTCGGGGGTTGATTTTGATGCATATTAAATTTATTACAGAAGAAAATGAAGATAATCTTTTAATATAAACCTTAAGACCAAAGATAACACATCAGAGTATTCTTTTTTTTCTTTTCAATTAAAAAAATTAAAAGTGGTAACACTTGCACTCTGTATAAAATTCAGAAGTTGAATTTGAATTGAATTTGAACTGAAAGGTAGGTCTCCCTCCTGGGACAACGTTGTCCCCCAGCCAGCCCAGTTCCTCTCCCTTTAGGAAATAATGTTGCTCGTTATCTGTGTATGCTTTCAGAGATTTTATGCCTTCTTTTTCATTTAATGTATTTTGGAGAATACATACCGTCTCAGAACATACAGATCTGCCTATTCTTTTTTTCTTTTAAGTTGAAGTATAATTCACATACCATAAAACGTACCACTTTAATGTACAGTGTACTGGCTTTTAACATACACACAAAGTTGTGCAACTATTACCACAGTCAAATTCCAGTGAGCTTGAATCATATCTCTGGCTCTTACTTAGTTCCCAGTCTTAGGTATGTGTTCTTGAATGAGTCATTTATGTCACGGTGCCTTTATTTTTTACTTGGTCATAGGAACTGCTTTATAGGAATGTTTGAAGGATTAGTAATATACAGGAAGGTATTTTATTAACCAAAGAGATCTATCCAAGTGATTATTATTGTTTTTATTACTTTGTAAAGCTCTAAACACAGAACTCCTGACTGGCGAGCTTCATTGTGTGCAGCCGCTAGAACACGAGAGGAAAGCCACGTTAATTCTGTAGACCTCTATATTACAGTGCTGCTCATACATAATTTTTAACGGGCAAAATTATTAATAATTTTATTTAAATTTGTTGTGTTAAGAACATGTTTCTTTACTCTTGATGCATGTGGTGATCATACAGAGGACCCTTGAAATTTGTGGATAAGATCAAGAAAAATCAAGTTGCTAAAATAGTAAAAATCAGTCTTAAGGAAATAAACATGGCCTTCTGCAGAAATATTCAATCATAAGGTAGATAGATGTGTTGCTTAACAAATTTGGAAAACCCTCAAGTCCAGTCAAGGAAAACAGACTTTATCCTCAGCACTGGAATATAAATAGCTAAGGACAGCTACAATCCAGTTAATTGGGTTGTAATTTGACTCTGACAAATGGATACATTAACTGAAGGACAATGATTTGTAGGGAGATTATAAAAATGTATGCCAAAGATCGTAGTTGTCCGTATGTCTTTAGCACTGTCTACAAAGAGTATATGCTGACTAGTCAACTCCACTTTCCCATTTCGAAGGCAGTTCCTTTAGTGGAGATAGGTGTATCACTTTATCTAAAAATAGGAAGACAATATCCATTAGTATAAGTTAAGTCAGTGTCTCTACCCCCATGCTGCCTGTTTCCTGAAGAATGTGACGCAGTCCCACTGGTAATAGTAGTTCTCCCCGGCAGTGATTTTTTAAGGATACGAGAAGGGATTGAGCTATGAGAGTACCTCCCTGGATTGGGATGTACATTAGGATCTCAGGTGGTGTATGCTTCTCTGGTGATCTGACCATTTTATCTCTGACTCCATGTTTGCTAAGAAAACTTGAGAAACTGATTTTGCTTCTTATGAAGGCTTCCTTGTGGTTCATTGATTTATTCATTAATCATTCCTTCCTTCACTCATCCATCCATCCATCCAATTTATGTAGCACTACATTTACTGGTGGCTAAATCCATGAAACAGGCAGACACAATCCTGACTCCCAAAAAGCATATATTTAGTGGAGGATTCAAAGAAGTAAACTGATGATTAAAATATACAGTGATGAATACAGTGACTGATAAAGCAGGTACTCGAGTGAGAGAGTATGAAGCCCTTTGGGAACTGAAAATATTGGTATAGGCTCAANTGACTCAAGACTGGGAGTGGTGAGAGATCAGACTGGGGAAAGCTGGAGTGTGAAGGGCTGGGGTTTGCTAAGTACCATAAAGGAATTTCTTTCACAGTTTTATTAAGAAATAATTGACATACATCACTGTGTAAGTTTAAGGTACACAGCATGATGGTTTGATTTACATATGTTGTGAAATGATGACCAGAATCGGTTCAGCTAACATCTATCTTCTCATATAGACAGACTAAAAAGAAAGAAAAAAGAAAACAATTTTGTCCTTTTGAGGAGAACACATAGGATTTACTCTCAGCAACTTTCCTATATATCATACAGCGGTGTTAGTTACAGTCATCATGCTGTACATTACATCCCAATAGTCATTTCTCTTATGATGGGAGTTTGTACCTTTTTGCCACCTGACCGCTTTCCTCCAGTTTTCATTCCCCCAACCACAAGTCTTTTCTATAGCAGCTGAACCAATTTACAACCCCCCAACAGGGTTTTCTTTCTTCACATCCACACCAGCATTTGTCATCTCTTTATTTTTTTTTTTATTTTTTATTTTATGATGGCCATTCTTATACATCTGAGGTGATAGCTCATGGTGGTTTTAATTTGCATTTATCTAATGACTATATTGAGAATCTTCTCATTTGTCTAGTGGCCTTTCATATCTTTTTTTGAAGAAATGTTCTTCAGGTCCTTCGACCTTTGAATTTTTTTTTTTTTTTTTGAGTATAGCTAACATGTAGTGTTACATTAGTTTCAGGTGTACAACATAGTGATTTGGTTTTTGCTGCTGTGTTGCATGAGTTATATATCTTGGCTATTAACCCCTTATTAGATACACAGTTTACAAATATTTTTTTCCATTCTGTAGGTTGTCTTTTCACTTTGTTGATGATTTCTTTTGCCGTGCAGAAACTTTTTAGTTTGATGTGGTCCCACTTGTTTTATATTTCTTTCTTGTGCTTTTGGTATCATATCCAAAAATATTGTTGCTAAGATCCATGTCAAGGAGCTCTATTCCTGTATTTTCTTCCAGGGCTTTCATGGTTGTTCATATCAGTTGTAATGTCTCCTTTTTCATTTATAATTTTGTTGATTAAGACCCTTTCTCTTTTTTCCTTGATTAGTCTAAGAGTTTGCCAACTTTATCTTTTCAGGGAACCAGCGCTTAGTTTGGTTAATCTTTTTTCCCCCCTCTTTTCTGTTTTATTTATTTCTGCTCAGATCTTTATTGTTTCCTTTCTTCTGCTGATTTTGGGCTCAGTTTGTTCTTCTTTTAGTTACGTAAGATATACACTTAGGTTAATTTGGGTTTTTCTTCTTCTTCTTTTTTTTTTTTTTAAGATTTATTTATTTATTAGAGGGGGCAGGGAAGGGCAGAAGGAGAGGGAGAAAGAATCCCAAGCAGACCCCACTCTGAGTGTGGAGCCCGTCGCAGGGCTCAAACTCACAACCCTGAGATCACAACCTGAGCCAAAACCAAGAGTTGGATGCCTAACCGATTGCGCCCCCCAGGCGCCCTAGATTTTTCTTGCTTCTTAGTGTATGCATTTATTGCTATGGACTTCCCTTTTAGAAGGCTTACACTACGTCCTACAACTTCTGGTATGTTGTGTTTCCACTTTTGTTTGTACAAACTTTATTTCCCCTTTAATTTGTTCCCTGACCAAATGGTTGTTGCTTGGTCAGGAGAATGTTGTTTAATTTCTTTATGTTTGTGAATTTTTCAGTTTTCCTCCTGTTAGTGATTTCTAGTTTTAGGCCATTATAGACAGAGAAGATACCTAGTATGATTTTAGTCTTCTTGAATTTGCTAAGACATGTTTTGTGACCTAACATGTGGTCTGTAGTAGAAAGTGTTACATGTGCACTTCAGAAGAATGTGTATTCTGCTGTTGGATAGAGTATTCTGTATATACCTCTTAGGTCTATTTTTACCATATTGTTGTTCAAATCCTCTGATTTCCTATTGATTTTCTGTCTGGATGATCTATCCATTGTTGACAATGGTATATGTCAGTTATTATTACTATTACTGTATTACTGTTTATTTTTCCTTTTGCTCTGTTAGTTTTTGCTTTATACATTTAGGAGCTCCAAAGTTGAGCACAGAAATATTTACAGTTGTTTTATCTTATATATTGTCCTTTTTCTCATTATATCATGACTTTTTCTCTCTATACTATTGTTAAAAGTCTCTTTTGCTTAAGTGTGGCTACCCCTCTTTTTTTATCATTTGCTTGCAATATCTTTTTCCATCTTTTCATTCCCAGTCTATGTGAGTTTTTGAGGCTAAAGTGTGTCTCTTACAGGCAGCATATTGTTGGATCTTATTTTTTTTATCCATTTAGTCATACGGCATCTTTTAATTGGAGAATTTAATTGGTTTCTGTTTAAAGTAATTATTAATACGGTAAGGACTTACTGTTGCCACTTCGTTAATTGGTTCCTGGTTGTTTTGTAGATTAATTGCTCCTTGTTTCTTATCTTGCTGTCTTTTTTTTTTTTCTTTCTTTCTTTCTTTTTTTTTTTGTGGTTTGATGTCTTTTGGTATCAATACACTTTGACTTCTTTATCATGTTTTTTTGTGATTACTACAGAATTTTTCCTGTGGTTACCATAAGGTTACATAAAATATCTTACACTTTTAACACGCCATTTTAAGCTGATAACAAGTTAATGTCAGTAGAACTTAACAAACTTTATATTTTTACTGCTCTTCCCCCTTATATTTTAGGTTATTACTGTTAAAATTATATGTTTTTTATATTGTGTGACTAATAACAGATTACTGTAGTTATGGTTATTTTTACTATGTTCTTTTTTTAACTTTCCAACTAGAGTTGTAAGTGAATTACATGCCACTGTTACCATATTGCAGAATGTAACTATGACTGTATATCTACCATTACCCAATGAGGTTTATACTATCTTTCTATGTTTTTATGATGCTAATTAGCATTCTTTCACTTGTACTCAGTATTTACCCTTTCTTATAAGGCAGATCTGGTAATAATGAACTCCCTTAACTTTTGTTTGTGAAAAGTCTACCCTTCCCTCAATTCTGAAGGACAGTTTTACTGGCTATAGAATTCTTGGCTGAGTTATTTTCTTTGAATATTTTGAGTATGTCATCCTATTCTCTCCTGGCCTAAAATGTTTCTGTTGAGAAATCTTCCAGTATTCCTATGGGGGTGCCCTTGAATGGAAGCTCACTCTTCTCTCGTTGCTCTTAAAATTGTTTGCCTTTGACTTCTGATGGTTTTTTTGTTTGTTTGTTTTTGTTTTTTAGATTTTTAAACTTATTTGATACAGAGACCACATGCGTGTACATGCAGGGGGAGTGGCAGGAAGAGGGAGAAGGAGGCAGAAAGAGGGAGAGGGAGAAGCAGGCTCCCCATTGAGCAAGGAGCCGGATGTGGGGCTTGATCCTAGGACTCTGGGATCATGACCTGAGCCGAAGGCAGAGGATTAACTGACTGAGCCACCCAGGTGCTCTGAGTTCTGAGGTTTTAATTTAATGTGTCTCAGTGTATCCCTGTTCAGGTTCAACATATTTAGGGTACTTTGGGCCTCATGGATCGGATGTCCATTTCTTTTGCCAGATTCAGGACATTTTCAGTCATCATAGTCTTAAATATACTTTCTATCCCTTTTTCTTTTCTTCTGGGACTCCCATAATGTGACTATTGTTTCTTTACGTTGTGTCCCATAATTCCTGTAGGCTTTCTTCCTCACTGTTTTTCATTCTTTTTTTCTTTTTGTTTTTCTGACTGGTTAATTTTTTTTTAAGATTTTATTTATTTGTCAGAGAGAGAGAGAGTGAGAGAGCACAAGCAGGGGGAGCTGCTGGCAGAGGGGGAAGCAGGCTCCCTGATGAGCAAGGATCCCGATATGCGGGACTCAATCCCAGGACCCTGGGATCATGACCTCAGCTGAAGGCAGATGCTTAACTGACTGAGCCACCCAGACATCTCTGACTGGTTAATTTCTAATATCTTATCCTCCAGGTCCCTGATTCTTTTGGATGGTTGAGTCTGCTTTTGAAACTTGAATTCTTCAGCTCAGTTATTGTATTTTTCCACTCCAGGATTTCTGGATTTTTGTTCATTTGTTTTGTTTTTTATGCCTGCTATTTCTTGTGAAACTTCTTGTTTTTCTCATCACTGTTTTCCTAATTTTGTCTGTGTGTTCTTACAGCTCATTAAATTTCATTAAGAGGATAATTCTGAATTCCTTTTCTGACAGTTCATATCTTTCCATTTCTTTAGGGTCAGTTATTGGAGCTTTGTTAGTTTCCTTTGGTGGTATCATATTTACCTGATTTTTCATGATTCTTAATTCTTTACATTGGTATCTGCACATTTGAGTGATTGGGCTTTTCTTCCAGAATTTATAGGTTTTCTTTGGCAGAGACCATTCTTCGCTAATCAGTTCAGTTTGGGTGTCTGGGAATGTCTGCTGGTACTGTTCTTGGGCAAGCAGGACCTACTATTATGGTCTGTTTTGGGGTGAGGCAACTGTTTGAACTCTGAGGACAGAGATTGAGAAGGATTTGCTGCTGCTTCAGAGCAGTTGGATGGGGTTGCTGGCTTGGTTCCCTACCCAAGCGAGGCTGTAGGATGGGCTCTACAGTTCCCTGGATTCTCCGGTCAGGTGTACTAGATTGCTGGGACTGGGTACTGTATTCATTTGTAGTTGGGGCTATTAATTAGCTTTCCTGCCCTGGCAAGACAGCAGGATGGGACCCAGGGCTCATTGTTTGGGGACCCAAGTCAGGCCTAACAGTTCTGCGAATTCCCTGGTCAAGCAAGGCCACTGGTTTTACTCTGCACACTGGAGAAGCCGTGGGCTGTGTGCTGTGTTCAAGTGTCACTGTACATAGGGCTGTTGGATAGGCTGTGGAGCTTCTTGTGTGCTCTAGTTAGGTTCCCTGGCCAGACAGGCCGAGAGCTATATTCAGCAATGAGCAGGGCAATGAGTTGGGTTCCTTTCCTGGGTGCGGCAGGAGAAACAGCTCTAAAGCCGGTAAAACTCTTTCTTGTGTTAACTCAAGCTGATCTAGATCCCCAGTTCCCTTAGCAAACAGGGCCACTAGCTTTGTTCTGTAAATTCTTGGCTATCTGCCCCTTCTTGGCTTGAGTACCATTGGACTACACAGCTACCATGAGTTGTTGCCAGCCCTTTCTGGTCAGATGGGGCTAGAAGGCACTCTGCACAACTGGTCAGTCTGTGTTTTAGCCTCCTTGCCTTGGTGGGAGGGGAAGGGACCTCTCTAGTTACTCTCGATTTCTCAACAAGCTCAGTGGTTGGGAAGGGCCAAGAGCTACCCTCAGCCCCAGCTAAGAATTAATTTCACTGCTCGGGAATGCTGTATTCCCAGTCCTGGCGTTGCTCTGGCAGCAGTCAGCTCTGCTCTCCTGTCTCCCTGTCCACACTGCTTCCTGTCTTTGCTAGTCATTTGGTCAGATGGGGTGGGAAGACACTTTGTGGTGTGTGGGGCTATGATTTAGCTTCTGGCCTGGTGGTGGGGAAACTGAATTCTAGGGCTGGCAAAACTCCTCGTTTGAGGGTCCAAATTAGAGTGTTCTGCACCCTGCTGTGTTCCCTCGTCATTGTGTATGTCCCTGACTCCGCTCTGGAGCTGAGCAAAACCATCCATATGGATTACTCCTTGGCCCCAGGAGGTGTGAACTCAGTTTGTCAAGATCCATGTGCTGGTTGCTGTAAGCCCTTCCCCACTTCTCCATCACAGTCAGATTCCCAGTGGTTGAGCCCCACAGAGTCCCCTGTGGTTCCTATGGTGCAATATCAGAGTAGGGGCTCCCACAGGGTGACCCACAATGCTGGCGAAGTGCTGATTTTCTCCTCTGTCTCAGGGGACACCTCTCTTTGTGGTGCTGTGCTGGCCTGGAGGGGAGGGACAGTGCAGTCAACATGTAGCCACTTGTCTTACCCTTCCTTCTAATGCAGTCTTTCCAAGTCTATGAAGTGCGGGAAATGCTTCAGTCCCATTTTCGAGAATTCTCTCAGTGCTGTCTTGTTCTTGAATGGTTGTTAGTTGTTCTTGTGTGGGGGAGTGAAGTCAGGAACACCTATGTTGCCATCTTGGTGACATCACTCCTCTCCATAAAGGAGTTATGCTTCACGTGAAAAGGAATAGGTAACCACTGTTAGTTTTTAGACAGAGAAATGGCATGATAACTTGCTTCTTAGATGATTATTGTAGAGGCAGCATGGAGAATAGACTGCAGAGGAACAGGAGAGGAGTGATAGTGGCCTGAATTAGGGAAGTTGCAATGAGGATTGAAAATAGTGAACAAAGTTTTCTTTTGGTACTTTTAGAAGAGAAAAATCATAGAAATTAGTCACTGATTGGATGTAAGGGGGTAAGGGAAGGGATGCGTTAAACATGGCATCTAAGGTTTTTGCTTGAATATCACCTCTATAAACTTGCCAGTTCACTGTCCTTTTTTGTTATAGCATGGAAGTGTATTTTTAAGCCTTTAATTCTTTCTTTTATTTGTAAAAATAAGTAAGGATCTTACCTGAATTGTTTAGTATACAAAAAAGTTGTGGAAAGCAAGAAGGAGAGGGTGATGTATATCATAAGAAGCAGGTTGGGACAAGGCTAATTAAATAAGATATAAATAGAGTGTAAGGCACTGGTAAAGAAACATACCATGGCTCAGAATTCATGGAAACTCTATTGATGGTATTTACCATATGATTATGGGGAGGGAATTTTCTCTCTTTTCTTTTTTTTTTTTTTTTAAAGATTTTATTTATTTATTTGACAGGGACAGAGACAGCCAGCAAGAGAGGGAACACAAGCAGGGGGAGTGGGAGAGGAAGAAGCAGGCTCATAGCAGAGGAGCCTGATGTGGGGCTCAATCCCATAACACCGGGATCACGCCCTGAGCCGAAGGCAGACGCTTAACCGCTGTGCCACCCAGGCGCCCCTTCTCTCTTTTCTTAATGTTAATATCCTCTTGGGTGTTTGGCAGTCACTTGAGAAATACCTCTTTAAAGGAGAACACAGAAGGGAGGGAAAAAGATGGCAGAGGAGTAGGGGACCCTTTTTTTCAGCTGGTCCCCTGAATCGAGCTGGATATCTACCAGACCATCCTGAACACCCACGAAATCAGCCTGAGACGTAGGAAGATACACCTGGCTTTACAAACGAACATCTCCAGTGCTGAGTATTTTGGTACGAAGCGGGGAGCCGTGAATCTGCGCACAGATATCGGAAGATAAACGGAAGTGGGGGGAGCTCCCATAAAATGCCACAGGGTTGCAGATTGGATAAAAAGACATGACCCATCCATTTGCTGTCTATAAGAAACTCATTTTGAACCTAAAGATACATCCAGACTGAAGGAAAAGGGATGGAAAACCATTTTTCATGCCAAAGGACCTCAAAAGAAAGCTGGGGAAGCAATTCTCATATCAGACAGATTAGATTTTAAACTAAAGACTGTAGTTAGAGATACAGAAGGACACTATATTATTCTTAAAGGATGTATCCAACAAGTGGATATGACAATTATAAATATCTATGCCCCCAACAGGGGAGGAGCTAGATACACAAGCCAAATCTTAACCAGAATAAAGAGACATATAGATAATAATACGTTAATAGTGGAGGACCTCAGTACTCCGCTCTCAGCAATAGATAGATCACCTAAGCAGAAAATCAACAAAGAAACAAGAGCTTTGAATGACATACTGGACCAGATGAACCTCATAGATATATACTACACCCCAGAAAAACAGAATATTCCTTCTTTTCAAATGCACATGGAACTTTCTCCAGAATAGACCATATACTGGGTCACAAAACAGGTCTCAACTGATACCAAAAGACTGAGATTATTCCCTGCATATTGTCAGACCACAATGCTTTGAAACTGGAACTCANCATATCAGACAGATTAGATTTTAAACTAAAGACTGTAGTTAGAGATACAGAAGGACACTATATTATTCTTAAAGGATGTATCCAACAAGTGGATATGACAATTATAAATATCTATGCCCCCAACAGGGGAGGAGCTAGATACACAAGCCAAATCTTAACCAGAATAAAGAGACATATAGATAATAATACGTTAATAGTGGAGGACCTCAGTACTCCGCTCTCAGCAATAGATAGATCACCTAAGCAGAAAATCAACAAAGAAACAAGAGCTTTGAATGACATACTGGACCAGATGAACCTCATAGATATATACTGGACCAGATGAACCTCATAGATATATACTACAACCCAGAAAAACAGAATATTCCTTCTTTTCAAATGCACATGGAACTTTCTCCAGAATAGACCATATACTGGGTCACAAAACAGGTCTCAACTGATACCAAAAGACTGAGATTATTCCCTGCATATTGTCAGACCACAATGCTTTGAAACTGGAACTCAATCACA
Organism: Ailuropoda melanoleuca; assembly: GCF_002007445.2. NCBI lineage: Eukaryota > Metazoa > Chordata > Mammalia > Carnivora > Ursidae > Ailuropoda > Ailuropoda melanoleuca. The sequence continues at coordinate 35,040,874 of NC_048225.1, forward strand.
AGGAAAAATTTGGAAGAAACTCAAACACTTGGAAACTAAGAACCATCCTGCTCAAGAATGATTGGGCAAACCAGGTAATTAAGAAAGAGATTAAACAATTTCTGGAGACCAACAAAAATGAAAACACATTGGTCCAAAACCTATGGGGCACTGCAAAGGCAGTCCAAAGGGGAAAATGCATAGCCATCCAGGCCTCACTCAAAAGAATAGAAAAACCTAAAATGCAGTTTTTATATTCTCACATCAATAAGCTGGAGCTGGAACAGAAGAACAGGCTTAACCCATGCAGGAGAAGGCAGATGATCAAGATTAGAGCAGAGATCAATGAATTAGAAACCAGGAGCACATTAGAGCAGATCAACAGAACTAGAAGCTGGTTCTTTGAAAGAATAAATAAGATGGATAAGCCACTGGCCAGACATATTCAAAAGAATAGAGAAAGGACCCAAATTAATAAAATTATGAATGAAAGGGGAGAGATCATGACCAACACCAATGAAATAGGAAGGATCATTAGAAACTTTTATCAACAGCTTTATGCCAATAAATTAAACAACCTGGAAGAAATGGATGCCTTCCTGGAAACCTATAAACTACCAAGACTGAAACAGGAAGAAATTGATTATTTAAACAGACCGATTAATTAGGAAGAGATTGAAGCAGTGATCAGAAACCTTACCAAAAGTAAGAGTCCAGGGCCTGACGGATTCCCCAGGGAATTCTACCAAACATTCAAAGAAGAAATAATACCTATATTCCTGAAGCTGTTTCAAAAAATAGAAACAGAAGGAAAACTACCAAACTCACTCTATGGGGCCAGTATTACCTTGATCCCCAAACCAGGCAAAGACCCCATCAAAAAGGAGAATTACAGAACGATATCCCTGAGGAGTATGGATGCCAAAATTCTCAACAAGATCCTAGCTAATAGGATCCAACAGGACATTAAAAGGATTATCCATCATGACCAAGTGGGATTCATCCCTGGGATGCAAGGGTGGTTCAACACTCGCAAATCCATCAGTGTGATAGATCATATCAACAAGAAAAGAGTCAAGAGCCATACAATCCTCTCAACTGATGCAGAAAAAGCATTTGAAAAATTACAGCATCCATTCCTGATTAAAACCCTTCAGAGTATAGGGATAGAGGGTACATTCCTCAATTTCATTAAAAACCATCTATGAAAAGCCTACAGCGGATATCATTCTCAATGGGGAAAAGCTGGAAGCCTTTCCCTTAAGATCAGGAACACGACAAGGATGCCCACTCTCGCCACTATTACTCAACATAGTACTAGAAGTCCTAGCAACAGAAATCAGACAACAAAAAGGGATAAAATGTATTCCAATCAGCAAAGAAGTAGTCAAACTATCTCTCTTCACAGATGACATGACACTCTATATGGAAAACCCAAAAGACTCCACCCCCAAATTACTAGAACTTATAGAGCAGTTCAGTAATGTGGCGGGATACAAAGTCAATGCTCAGAAATCAGTTGCATTTCTGTACATGAACAATGAGACTGAAGAAAAGAAATTAGGGAATCCATTTCATTTACAATAGCACCAAAAATCATAGTTATCTCGGAATTAACTTAACCAGAGAGGTAATGGATCTATATTCTAGAAACTACAGATCAGTCTTGAAAGACATTGAAGGAGACACAAAGAGATGGAAAAATATTCCATGCTCATGGATCAGAAGAATTAACATAGTTAAAATGTCCATGCTACCCAGAGCAATCTACACTTTCAATGCTATCCCGATCAAAATACCAATGACATTTTTCAAAGAACTGGAACAAATAGTCCTTAAATTTGTATGGAAACAGAAAAGGCCCCGAATCGCCAAGGAACTGTTAAAAAGGAAAAACAAAGCTGGGGGCATCACAATGCTGGATTTCGAGCTGTACTACAAAGCTGTGATCACAAAGACAGCATGGTACTGGCACAAAAACAGACACATAGACCAATGGAACAGAATAGGGAACCCAGAAATGCACCCATGGCTCTTTTGGGCAACTAATCTTTGACAAAGCAGGAAAACACATCCAGTGGAAAAAAGACAGTCTCCAATAAATGGTGCTGGGAAAATTGGACAGGTATATGTGAAAGAATGAAACTTGACCAGTCTCTCACACAAAGATAAACTCGAAATGGATGAAAGACCTCGATGTGAGACTGGAATCCATCAAAATCATAGAGGAGAACATAGGCTGCAACCTCTTTGACGTCAGCCACAGCACCTTTTTTTCATGACACATCCCCAAAGGTAAGAGAAACAAAAGAAAAAATGAACTTGTGGGACTTCATCTAGATAAAAAACTTTTGCACAGCCAAGGAAACAGTCAAAGAAACTAAGAGGCAGCCCACGGAATGGGAGAAGATATTTTCTCAAACTCAATACACGAGAAACAAATAATCAAATCAAAAAATGGGCAGAAGATATGAACAGACACTTTTCCAAAGATGACATACAAATGGCTAACAGACACATGAAAAAATGTTCAAAATCATTAGCCATCAGGGAAATTCAAATCAAAACCACATTGAGATACCACCTTACACCAGTTAGAATGGCAAAAATTAACAAGGCAAGAAACAACAAATGTTGGAGAGGATGTGGAGAAAGGGGATCCCTCTTACACTGTTGGTGGGAAGTTGGAGAGGATGTGGAGAAAGGGGATCCCTCTTACACTGTTGGTGGGAATGCAAGTTGGTACAGCCACTTTGGAAAATAGCGTGGAGGTCCCTTAAAAAGTTAAAAATAGAGCTACCCTGTGACCCAGCCATTGCACTACTGGGTATTTACCCCAAAGAGACAGACGTAGTGAAGAGAAGGGCCATATGCACCCAATGTTCGTAGCAGCATTGTCCACAATAGCTAAATTGTGGAAGGAGCCAAGATGCCCTTCAACAGATGACTGGATTAAGAAGTTGTGTTCCATATATACAATGGAATATTACTCAGCCATCAGAAAGAACGATTACACAACATTTGCAGCAACATGGCCGGGATTGGAGGAGATTATGCTAAGTGAAGTAAGTCAAGCAGAGGAAGACAATTATCATAAAGTTTCACTCATTTATGGAACATTAGAAATTGCAGGAAGATCAGTAGGAGAAGGAAAGTAAGAATGTAGGGGGGGTAAACAGAAGGGGCAATGAACCATGAGAGACTATGGACTCTGGGAAACCAACTGAGGGCTTCAGATGGGGGGGGGTGGGGGACTGGTATAGGCCGGTGATGAGTATTAAGGTGGGCACATATTGTATGGTGTACTGGGTGTTATATGCAAATAATGAATCATGGAACATTACTTCAAAAACTAAGGATATACTGTATGGTGACTAACATAACATAATAGAAAATTATAAAAAAAGGAAAATAAAGGAGAGTACATTCTTCCGTTTGATTTCAGATTTTTATAACAATTCTGTGAACCAGGATACTAATTTTTCTTTTTTTAGGAACAATGTACTTTTAAATAAAAAGGATAGTTGTGGAATGTACATGGAGTTCTTGATTACCTCCTTTGCTTCTTCATCTATCAAATGTAGTTAACAAAACCCGGATACAATATGTGCATGTGTATGTGCAGAGAGGCTGCTGACATGTACTGGCGCATAATAGGTACTCAATAAAGGTTTTTTTTTTTTTTAAACTATAATTTGATTTCTTTCAATTCTTTCTTTTTCTGATTATATGAATTGTTGGGGGCCATAAAATTTTAAATATGTATATTTTCTTAATTCCAGTTAATTTAATAGCTTTATTTTCTGTAGAATGAAAGAGAAAAGTTTTAAGTATCTTATTTAGGTAACCCTGTATGTGAAATTGTAGACTAATTATAGCTAATACTGAAGGATCAAATGAATGCTGAATAATTGATGTGTTTTTAAAAACTTTTTAAAAGTATTTCTTGCCTCTTGGTTTTGCCATCTGTTACTCCCTTGCTTTTCTAATATGTGTTAGATTAGCAACATTCCATTAGTGCTATAATGTAGGAGGGAAAACTTTACTTTAGGTATATAAATGATAAATATATGTATAGTGTTCTCGTGGATACTGGGTACCTGCTCCCTGAAATTTCTTTATGTAGATGAATGGCAGCAAAATCAATCATCCAGTCAATCTGAATGAGACTTTTGTTTTTGTTTTTAAGACAGGGGACATTTGCAGTCTTACTGTGTCCTTCCTTCCCATTGGAGATATTTAACACAGACCCAGCAATCTATCAGTGTTTAATGATTTAAGAAATCTTTCAGTATATAAAATGAGCATCAACATGAACAGAGATCCCTGCATTAAAATAGCTCATCCTAAAAGCCTGGTCACTACAGGTAGACAGTAACTATTCCAGGAACTTAAGAGACAGATAGTGGAGATAAGAGAGGTTAAATAAGATGGCTTTTATTTCAGTATCTTTTAATATTTTAGGTGGTAATTTGTCTTATGTTCTATTTCACATGTAGGGAATTCCGAATGAGAGCTGGAGAATAACAAAGATAAACGAACGCTATGAGCTCTGTGATACATATCCTGCCCTCTTGGTTGTGCCAGCAAATATTCCTGATGAAGAATTAAAGAGAGTGGCATCCTTCAGATCAAGGGGCCGTATCCCAGTAAGTGTGAAGCTTTGATGAGACTTTGCAAATGCTTTTGTACTCTATGCAATGCTGAGATTAATGAATGGGAGAATGGATGCAGGATAAAAATAGCTACAGCAACATGTCTTTTATGGGGATTTTAGAGAATGAGTTATTTAGTAAAATTAAAACTGTAGGCAAGATTTAAATTAAAGAAGTTTCTGTAGAGTCTGACATGGGTAGGAGAGAACTGCACAGAATTGTGATACTTAACTTGAAAACAAAGTTGGCTCTTTATTGTTCTCTATTTCTTTGTTTTATTATATATTCTTTAATCATGGTGGTAAATGCTCTTTTCCTTTAAATCCTAGAAAGAAGAAAACTTCACAAATTTATGATGAATTACCATGTTTTAGAAAGATCAGCTCAAATAATTTTAGGCACAAAATTCATAGGTTTTGAAGACTTTACAGTTGGATAGTTTGCTGCTTTAGTAATAAAACTTTAAGGGGTTTACTTAACCCCCTTTTAATGTACTTTGATTCTAGAGACAACACTTCTGAATAATCATGACTTTCATAAATCAATACCTGATTAAAGGATTAGACCAAATTTTCCATATGCCAGAGTTAGCTTGAAAGAAAGGTGATGGGGGCGCCTGGGTGGCGCAGTCGTTTGGCGTCTGCCTTCAGCTCAGGGCGTGATCCCGGCGTTACGGGATCGAGCCCCACATCAGGCTCCTCCGCTATGAGCCTGCTTCTTCCTCTCCCACTCCCCCTGCTTGTGTTCCCTTTCTTGCTGGCTGTCTCTATATCTGTTAAATAAATAAATAAAATCTTTAAAAAACAAAAAAAAAGGTGATGATTTTTATAGCAGCCTTGAGTAGCCTTTCATGGTTAGGCTTTGGAACCAGTCAGAAAGCAGAAATTTATAGAGTAATGTTTTTGAGAAGAATTCTAAACAGAGAAATATATAAAGAGTGTGTCACTATTTCCCCCCATTAAGGTTTTATCATGGATTCATCCTGAAAGTCAAGCCACTATCACTCGGTGTAGCCAGCCAATGGTAGGAGTGAGTGGAAAGCGAAGCAAAGAAGATGAAAAATACCTTCAAGCTATCATGGACTCCAATGCCCAGTCTCATAAAATCTTTATATTTGATGCCCGGCCAAGTGTCAATGCTGTTGCCAATAAGGTGAGATTGTGTTTCAGTAATTAAGATTACAATTATAGTTTCATGAATTGGCTGGGTTTGGTGGGAGCCACAATGAGTAGTAGAAAGATTTCAGACTTTCCAGTGACAAAGATGTACATTCTAATGCCAGCTGTCCTACTTGATGGTATGACTTTGAGTTAGTTATTCAATTTCTTTTTTTTTTTTTTTAAAGATTTTATTTATTTATGTGACAGAGAGACAGCCAGCGAGAGAGGGAACACAGCAGGGGAGTGGGAGGAGGAAGAAGCAGGCTCCCAGCGGAGGAGCCCGATGTGGGGCTCGATCCCGGAACACCGGGATCACGCCCTGAGCCGAAGGCAGACGCTTAACGACTGTGTACCCAGGCACCACCCCCTTTTTTTTAAGATTGATTGATTTATTTTAGAGAGCAAGAGTGAGGGACAGAGAGAGAATCTCGAACAGACTCCCCACTGAGTGCGGAGCCTGACATGGGGCTTGATCTCACACCCCTGAGATCATGACCTGAGCCAAAACCAAGAGTCAGACCCTTAATTGACTGAGCTACCCAGGTGCCCCTAGTTAGTTGATCTTTTAATTTTATATTTGTTCACTTTTTGTTGAAGTACAATTGAGATACAACATTATATTAGTTACAGGTTTACAACATATTTCAGTATTTGTATAGATTATGAAATGATCACCCCATCAAGTCTGTTTACTGTCACCATACCGATTTATAACATACTGTCCTTATAATGAAAACTTTTAAGATTTACCTTCTTAGCAGCTTTCAAATTCACAATAACTATATTATTGTAGTCCCCATGTAGTATGTTACATTCTCATGACATTTATTTTATAACTGGAAATTTGTGCCTCCTTATCTCCATCAATTTTGTTCCCTGACAAGCCCTCCACCCTGCAACCACCAATCTGTTCTCTGTATCTATGAGTCTTGTTTGTTCATTTGTTTTGTTTTTTATATTCCATATATAAGTGAAATGATACAAAATTTGTCTTTCTCTAATTTTACTTAGCATGATACTCTTGAGGTCCATTTATATTGTCATAAATGGCAAGATTTAATTTCTTTTTATGGCTGAGTAGTATTCCATTTTGTGTGTACACACACACACACACACACACACGATCTTCTTTATCATCCACTGATGGACATATAGATTCTTTCCATATCTTGGCTATGATAAACAATGCTGCAGTGAACATAGCATGCACAGATCTTTTTGGATTAGTGTTGTTGTTTTCTTTCAATAAATACCCAGAAGTGGAATTGCTGGATTGCATAGTGTTTTTAGTTTTAAGTTTTTGAGGAACCTTCATAGTGTTTTCCATCATGTTTATTTTTTTGATAATAGCCATTTTGACAGATATGCGGTTATATCTCATTGAGGTTGTAATTTGCATTTCCTGATGATTAGTGATGTTGAGCATCTTTTCTTGTGCCTGTTGGCCATCTGTTGTCTTCTTTGGAGAAATGTCTATTCAAATCCTCTGCCTATTTTTCAACTGGATTATCTTTTGTTATTGCTATTGAGTTGTATGGGTTCATTATGTATTTTGGATATTAATCTCTTATCTGATATATGATTTGCAAATATCTTCTCTCATTCACTAGTGGGAAGCTCCCTTTGCTATGCAGAAACTTTTTAGTTTGATGTAGTTCCATTTGTTTCTTTTTGCTTTTGTTGCCATTGCTTCTGGAGTAGGAGCCAAAAAGAGATCACTAAGACCAATGTCATGGAGCTTATCACCTTAGTTTTCTTCTAAGAAATTTATGGTTTCTGGTCTTAGAGTCAAGTCTTTAATCTATTATCAAGTGGATTTTTGTGTATGGTGTAAGAAAGTAGTTCAGTTTCATTCTTTGCATGTGGCTGTCCAGTTTTCTGAGCAAAGTTACTGAAAGAGACTGTCCTTTCGCCTTTCATATCCCTGCCTCCTTTGTTGGGTATTAATTGACCATGTATACATGGGGTTCATTTCTGGGCTCTGTGTTCTGTTCTGTTGTTCTGTATATCTGTTTTCATGCCAATACCAAACTGTTTTGATTATTATAGCTTTGTAGTGTAGCTTAAAATCAGCATGATGCCTCCAGCTTTGTTCTTCTTTCTCAGGGTAATGGATATTTTGTGGTTCCATACAAATTTTAGGATTGTTCTATGTATGTGAAAAATGCCATTGGAATTTTGATAGGGATGGCATTGAATCTGTAGATTGCTTTGGGAAATACATTTTTCAAATTAATTTTTCAAGTCCATGAGCTTGTAGTATCTTTTCATTTATTTGTGTCTTCTTCAGTTTCTTTCATCAGTGTCTTATAGTGTGTAGTGTAAAGGTTTTTCACCTTAAATTTAGTTCTAAGTATTTTATTTTTTTCAATGCAGTTATAAAGGGGATTTTTTTTAAAAGATTTTATTTATTTATTCAACAGAGATAGAGACAACCAGCGAGAGAGGGAACACAAGCAGGGGGAGTGGGAGAGGAAGAAGCAGGCTCATAGCGGAGGAGCCTGATGTGGGGCTCGATCCCACAACGCCGGGATCACGCCCTGAGCCGAAGGCAGATGCTTAACCGCTGTGCCACCCAGGCGCCCCTGGGGGGGGATTGTTTTCTTAATTCTCTGATAGTTCATTGTTAATGTATTAACATGTAATAGATTTTATATATTGATTTTGTACCCCACAACTTCACTGAATTCATTTATTAGTTCTAATAGTTTTTTGGGTAGAGTCTTTAGGGTTTTCTCTATATAAAATTATGTCCACAAAAAGTGACAATTTGACTTCTTCCTTTCCAATTTCGATGGCTTTTATTTCTTTTTCTGATTAATTGCTCTGGCTAGGACTTCCAATACTGTGCTGCATAAAAGCAGTGACAGTGCATATCCTTGTCTTGTTTCTGACTCTAAAAGAAAAACTTTCAACTTTTCACCATTAAGTATGATAGTTGTGGGCTTGTCATACATGGCCTTTATTACTTTTTTGAGAGTCGTTGTAATGAATGTATGTTGAATTTTGTCAAACGTTTTTTCTGCATCTTTTGAGATGATTATGATTTTTATTCTTAATTTTGTCAATGTGTTATATTACATTGAGTGTTCTGTAGATGTTGAACCATCCTTACATCTCTGGAATAAATCCTACTTGATCATGGTGTATGATCTTTTAAAGTATTGTTGATTTGGTAATATTCTGTTGAGGATTTTTACATCTGTGTTCATTATGGATACTAGCCTGTAATTAATTAATAAATTAATTAATTAATTTCTCTTTTCTTTCTTTTGTCATCCGTTTTTGGTGTCAGGGTAATGCTGGTCTCATAAAATTAGTTTGGTATTGTTCCTGCCTCTTCAGTTTTGTAAGTGTTTGAAAAGGATAGGTATTAAATCTCCTTTGTATATTTGGTAGAATTTACTGGTGAAGCTGTCCAGTCCTGGACTTTTGTTTGTTGGGGAGTTTTTGATTACTGATACACTTTCTTTACTAGTAATCCGTCTATCCAGATTTTCTGTTTTCTTCGTGATTCAGCCTTGGAAGAGTCTGTTTCTAGGAATTTATCCTTTTTTTTTTTTTTTTTTCTAGGTTGTCCGGTTTATTGCCATGTAATAGTTCATAGTAGTAGTCTCTTATGATCTTTTGTATTTCTTTGGTATCAGTTGGGACTTACCCTCTTTTACTTTTGATTTTATTTATTTGAGTCCTCCCTCTTTTTTCTTAGCGTGTCTACTAAAGGTTCATTGATTTTATTAATTTGGCTTAGCTTCATTGATCTTTTCTATTATGTTTTTAGTCTCTGTTTCATTTTTTCCACTCTGATCTTTATTAGTTTTCTCTTCTGATTTTGGGCTTACTTTATTTAGGTATAGAGTTAGATTGCTTATTTAATATTTTCTTATTTCTTCAGTTAGGCCTGTATTGCTAGGAATTTGCCTCTTAAGATTGTTTTTGCTGCATCCTATAGATTATGGTGTGTTATATTTCCATTTCATTTGTCTCAAGATATTTTACATTTCTTCTTTGACTTCTTTGTTGACCCGTTGGTTGTTCAGTACCGTGTTTTTGCTTTGTGGTTACCCTAAGGCTCATATATTACTGCCTTTATACGTAACAGTCTATGTTAAGATGATAGCAGGTTAAGTTTGAATGCATTTTAAAACTACACTTTTACTTCCCCTGACACATTTTATGTTTTTGATGTCGCATTTACAACTTTTTATTTTGTGTATCCTTTAATTGTTTATTGTGGTTATAGTTATTTTCACTATTTTTTAACCTTCATACTAGCTTTGTAAATTATTAATGCACTATGTTTATTATAGATTTGTCTTTACAAGTGAAATTTTTACTTTCATTTTTTTTTGTTATTAATTAGTACCCTTTCTTTTCTGCTTAAAGAAGTCCCTTTAACTTTAACATTTTTGGTAAGTCTGATAAACTCTTTTAGCTTTTGTTTGTCTGGAAAGCTCTTAATCTCTTCTTTATAATATTGCCAGAAAGAATATTCTTGGTAGGAAGGGTTTCCTTTCAGTACTTTGAATATATCATGCCACTCTCTTCTGGCCTACACAGTTTCTGCTAAAAATACTGCTGATTGTCTTATAGAGGTTTCTTTGTATATAACAAGCTGTTTTTCTCTTGCTATCTTTAAGATTCTCTCCTTATCCTTAACTTTCGACATTTTAATTATAATGTGACTTGGTATGGCTCTTTTCGGGTTTATCTTATTTGCAACTCTCCGGACTTCCTGGACTGAAATGTCTATTTCTTTCTCTAGGGAAGTTTTCAGCCATTATTTCTTCAAATACGTTTTCTGTCCCTTTCTGTTGCTCTTCTCCTGGTGCCCCTATAATGCAAATGGCATTTTAGTTTATGTTGACCGATAGGTCCTTTAAGCTGTGTTCACATTTTAAAAGTTCTTTTTTGTTTTTCCTTCTCTTTTTGGATGAATTCCACTGCCTTGTCTTCCAGATCACTGATTCTATCTTCTGTTTTATCTGGTCTGATATTGAACCACTCTTGCATTTTTCAGTTTAATTATTGTGTTCTTCAGTTTTATGTGACTTCTGTTTGGTACTTTCTAAAATTTTCTATATTTTTGTTGAAGTTCTTATTGTGTTCATCCATTCTTCAAGTTTGGTGAACACTTTTATGACCATTACTTTGAACTCTTTATCCGGTAAATTATTTATCTCCATTTCATTAAGGTTTTTTTTTTTTCTGGTGTTTTAGTTTGTCTTTTCATGTGGAACATATTTTTCTTTCTCCTCATTTTGCCTGAGTCTCTGTATCTCTGTGTATTAGGTGAAAAAACAGCTATGTTTCCTAGTCCTGCAGGAGTGGCATTGTTTGGGAGATGAGTCTTATCATTTCAGCTTGGCCCAGTTTTTGGTTGTCTTTCAAATCTTTTTGATTGTCTAAGCAGCCTGGTGTTTTTTTGGTAGGTCCCAGTTGTTGAGGGTGTACCAAAACCTTGAGTATTCCAGGGGGAGGGATCTTAGTCATCTCCTAGTTTCAGGCTGATTGGAAGCTGGACCCTCAGGCAGCATCTTTTAAGATAGGCAGATATATACAGTCGTATGGGACTGCAGTTATAGACCTTGCTGGCCTCCAGACCAAGTGATCTGGAGGTGTGCCCTTAGTGACAATTGCAAAATTTGAGGCTTTGGACAAGTATATGGGCTTTTTTTTGTGGAGGTACTGGTGAGCTATAGCAGGGCATAGTGAGAGCTCATAGATAGATAGTATCCCTCACCTTATATTTTCTGAGAGCATTTCCATAGCCTCTAGATGTGTTACAAATCTGATGCCTTTCCCTGAGGCTGAAGCTCTAGATCTAGTAGGTAGGCCATTTTCAGAGGAAGACTGAGATGTATTTAAGTCTACTGACTGTACAGTGCTCCGAAGCTGGTAGTCTACCAAGAACTGCATCTCCAATTGTTTCAGAACCATAGAGCCCAGAAACACAATCCCCCTTGGCCACCAGAGTCACGCACTCAGTGGGTGTCCCCTACGTGGGCTACACATGCACCAGCTGGCTTTGATGGAGCCAAAGTGAAGTGGCGTGTGGGGATGGGTTATTTAATCTTTTTAGACCTTCATTTGCTCATTTGTAAAATGAGAATAATAATAGCTAACAGGGTTGTTTTGGGGGCAAAACTCATCTAATAAAATGTAGTGCATAACCCTATGCTCATGTACATAATAAATAAGTGTTCAGCAATTATTAGTTTCCTTCTCCCTTCTCCAGACTTGACAACTAACTGAGCTTATGAGTAAAGTCTGCACAACGTGGCTGTAGGAATTGGAAAGCAGTATTCTCCGTGACCAGTGGTGCCGCCTTCTCACTGCCCTCCACCTAATCAAGTTATTCACACTGAAGACTTGCAATTATAGCTAGAGTAGTAGGCCTGGTTTCTGCTGTAGAACAAATATTTACATTGCGGAAATAGAAATTTTGTTCAGTTGACAAAATCTACCATAGGAGAGGGAGAGAGAAGAGATATAATTAAGCTTTAGTAAGTTACCTTTTTAACCCCCAAGAAGCAATGTATCTGTATTATAGAATCAGCTAATGCAAATAAGTGAAAAGAAGAACATATTGTAAAACACTCTAAATCCTGTAACACCACTAAACTTTGGTTGTTCTTCCAGACCTATGAATATATGCATGCACACATATATTTGAAACAGTGGGATAATTGTAACTTCCTTTTTAAAACATTGACCCTGTATCTTTCGGTGCCAGTGAACATCTATATATAACGTTATTTTAATTGTACAATAACTAATAATATCAACTGTTATTGGATATTTAGGTTATTTCTGGGTTTTTTGCTTTTATAAACAATGCTGGGATGATCATCCTTTTAATTAAATTATGGTGCCTGTGCCTAAGTATTTCCATCCTATGTAGTGTTTTGAAGGCATTTTGAGTTCCAACATTCTCTATTAAACTGTAAATGTTTCCCCTTAAAGGAGAAATGAGATAATGTGTACATGAAGCTTGCAGCACAGGGACTGGTATATATTTTTCCAGTAAATATTTGTTCCCCTTCTGAAACTTTACTCCGAATTAACAAGAGCGAGACGTAGTATGTTTTCTAGCATGAGAGGAGAAGGGAAGAGAAATGTAATGTAGAAAAGGTGGTAAGGCAAAGTGTTATATTCCATATCTTATTTTTTAAAGCATTCTGATACATATTTCAGTATGGAAATCCCCTCTTTTTTGGAAGACTGATATATTTTACTTATTGTTACATCTTTCTGGTTACAAGATATGTACTAGACAGTATAGAAAAACTCAGCAGGTATAGATAAAGAAAGAAAATAAAAATCACCCATATCCACTAATATCTTTATATTTTTCTCCATTATTTTTTTGGTGCACTTACATGTTGTTTATTTTGTTTCTTTGTTTTTCTCTTAATACTATAAGAATTATTTCTTCTAATACAATATTTTTTTTATTTTTTATTTTTTTTAATGATTTTTTTATTACGTTATGTTAATCACCATACAGTACATCCCCGGATTCCGATGTAAAGTTCGATGCTTCATTACTTGCGTATAACACCCAGTGCACCATAATACGTGCCCTCCTTACTACCCATCACCAGTCTATCCCATTCCCCCACTCCTAATAAAATATTCTTTCTTTTTTTTTTAATTTTTTTTTATTATATTATGTTAGTCACCGTACAGTACATCCCTGGTTTTTAATGTAAAGTTCCATGATTCA
>NC_048225.1:35054496-35165316 GCF_002007445.2 Ailuropoda melanoleuca
AGAGCAGTCATAAAGCTTGTGTCCATTATGTCTCCTTTTGGAGAGTCCCTCTAATACTTTACTCTTGGCAGACACATTTCCTTTGTGAATTGTTTTTGCAGGTTCTTTATCCATTTTTCATTTTTGTGATTTAAATTGGTTTGCAGTATCTCTTTACATACTAAGCCTATCAATCCTTTGGCTGTCATAAATATACAGCTATTTTTCTATTGTTTATTGCTTTATAATTTTATTCATTCTTTACATGTAAATTTGTTATAGTTTTATGTCATAAAATCAATCTTTTTCTTTATTACTTCTGCCTTGTGTGATGGTATGAGAGTAAGTGCCCTCCCATCCCAAGAATACATTAATATTCACATCTATTTCTTTTTTTTTAATGATTTTTTTTATTATATTATGTTAATCACCATACAGTACATCCCCGGATTCCGATGTAAAGTTCGATGCTTCATTAGTTGCGTATAACACCCAGTGCACCATGCAATACGTGCCCTCCTTACTAGCCATCACCAGTCTATCCCATTCCCCCACCCCTAATACAATATTCTTGAAAAATAATAGTATTCATTACAGTTGTGTCAGTATTCATTCAGTCATTTTTCTCATATCGGGTGTTTAAGTATTCAGTATTTTAAATCTCACTGAAATAAATATCTTTTATTGGCATCTTTATTTCCTTAAAAGAGTATCCTAGATATACAAAGACTGTATCAAAATTTAAAATATGTGTTTTTTAAGAGTTTTGTTACATACATTCACTATTCTTCAGGAAAGTTGATTCAGTTTACCAGCCTGATGTCTTTCCTCCCGGTTTTATTGAGATATAATTGATGTAGAACATTGCATAAGTTTAAGGTGTACAATATAATGATTTTATATGTGTAGATATTATGAAATGGTCACTACAATAAGTTTAGTTAACACCCATCATCTCATATAATTACAAATTTCTTTTTCCTTGTGATGAGAACTTGTAAAGTCTGTTTTCTTAGCAACTTTCAAACATACACTATAGTCTGGTTAACCACAGTCGTCATGTTTTACATGATATCCTTAGAACTTATCTTTTAAGTGGAAGTTTGTACCTTTTGATTACCTTCACCCAACCCCTACATCTATTCCCCCTTTATAATTTGCAAAAATGTACATCCTTATTGCAACAAATATTTGTGACCTGAACTCTCAGAACATTTTTATAACTTAAATATGAATATGACAGATCCTTTTGCAGTCATGACCCATGTCAAGAATTATAACTTTAGCAGCACTAAGTCTTCCTTGGGCTCCCTGCTTCAATCAAGTTCAACCTCTGAACCTTACTAAAAGTAACTGCTATCCTCACTTTTATAATAATCATCTTGTTGCATTTCTTTATATTTCATTACTGAAGTGTATATCCCTAGACTCTAGTTTAGCCTTGTTTTTTTTTAATATTGTGTTTGATATGTGTCTTAAGTCTCTCTTCATCTGTAATCTTCCCATTGCCCATCACTTTCTTTTCTTGACATTTTATCTGTAGAGTTTTCCATAGTCCCAAGTTTTGCTGTTGCATTATGGTATGGTTCAGCTTTTTTCTGTCCTTTGAATTTCTTTTACGTGAATTTAGAGGTTTATTCAGATCCAGGTTTGATATCTTTGCAAGGCTATAGGGAACATAAGAGGAGGCACATCATTTGTGGCTGATTCTCTTTTGGGATGTTAGCAGCTGTTAATGCTCTGTGCCTAGACACATTAACTCACTGTGTTTGCAAAATGATGGTGTTGTAATTTCATGATTTCTCTTTCAGCTATTGGTTGAACTCTTTCTATAAAGAAACATTTTCTTTTATCTATATTTTGGTTAACCAGCAATTTAGGTCCATTTTTCCAGTGATGAGCTTACTTCCTGTCATCCCATGAAGGTGACTAATTTTTTTAAAGTATCATTATGAATGCGTGTATTTAAACGTATTCAACATTTTCTAATCCATCACAGATAATATTTTTTTGAAGGTAAAATTTCTCATTTTTGGTCAGAGGGAGGCTTTTCAAGTTATCTCCTGAGTTCTTTTGGCATAACCATAATAATCTTCGCCATCTGGTATAGGGAGATATACCAGACTCATCAGGAAGTCTTGTGCATTGCCTAGCTCCAGACTTGAAACAGCTATTTCTTTTCTTCTTTTTTTCCCCTAAGATAGATAGATTTATTTATTTATTTTATTTTATTTATTTATTTGAGATAGAGAGTGAGAGAGAGCATGAACAGGGGGAGGGGCAGAGGGAGAAGGAGAAGCAGACTCCCCGCTGAGCCAGGAGCCCAATGTGGGACTCTATCCCTGGACCCTGGGATCATGACCTGAGCTGAAGGCAAACGCTTAGCCGACTGAGCCACCCAGATTCCTGAAACAGCTATTTCTCCAAGAAATTCTCATTTCTATTAGTACCAAATGGTGTTGCAAACCATTGTCTGGGGTGCTGAGGATATCTTTGCTGGATTTGTACTGTTTCGAGGTCTTTCCAGTGAATAATAGTAGTGAATATTTACATATTTTTAAAGATAAAGTACCTCAGGAGTTCCTACTGGTGTTTTCAATTTAAACTCGGTGCTAAACAGTTTTTATATAGCTTCTTCTAAATTACTTGTGTGTCTCCTTTCTTCCACACCAGCAATCCTGGTTCTCAGAGACCCAGGGGGTGATATGTATGCTCCATGATTACTTGTGTGCTTCATTCTACCAGTCTCAGAATAACAATAATAATACCGCCATCACCAGTACTTACTGGAAAGTTAAGTTTTTCATTTGCTGTCCCCGTTCTCCTCCATTTTTAAAATACATTATATTATATTAACATTCTCTTTAACGCATTCTCCCTTTTGAACACATACTCTCCCTTTTACCTCTGACTTCGACAAGTAGCTACATATTTTGTGCTCACAAGCAATTCGTATATGGATGTCTTTCTAGACATTATTATTGCTGTTGTTATTATTGTCTGAAGTTGTTCTCTAAATATTTCAGCAAGGGTTCATGGGAACAATATTCTAAGTGTTTGCGTGCTAATAGGAGCTTGTGTCCTTTATTAAAGTTTGAAAGTCAGTTTGGCTGGACATAAAACCCTTAGCTTACATGTGATTTTCCTGAGTTTCTTAAATATGTTGCTTATTTTCTTTTGGCATAAAGCTTCAAAGGCTAATGATAAACTAAATTTCTTTACCTTCTAAGTCACCCTTTTTACTTGGGTATTCAAAGGACTTTTTTCTTTTCCTTTGAAGTGCACTTATTGCCAGAATATGTCTTCATGCTGTGTGTGCTGGGTCTGTATTCTCAGGTATGCATATGTGCTGTTTCAATTTGTAATTTCCAATTTAAAAAAAATTTGTGCAGTTTTCTTTAATCATAGTTCTTAGCATTCTGTTTCCTTGTTCTGACTTTCTTCTTCAGGACTGCTGTGTTGGGAACAAACTGAGGGTTTTGGGGTGGTGGGATAGGCTGGTGATGGGTATTAAGGAGGGCACATATTGCATGGTGCACTGGGTGTTATACACAGGTAATGAATCATGGAACTTTACATCAAAAACTACTGTATGGTGACTAACAAAATAAAAAATATTATTATTAAAAAAATAAATTGCATGAGAATTCTGTGATAAAAAAAAGGACTGCTTGTGTGGGCTCTTCTTCGCCTTTCTTCATCATTTGTCACTTTCTCTTGATTCCTTATGTCTTTCTAATTTCATTTTGGTTTTAAATATTTCCCTTCTCTATTTCTTTTAACTTGATATCGGCTGTATTATTTACTCTTGTGTTTCTTCTTCTTTAGTCTTCCTGGTTCTTTCCTTTTATTTCTAATTTGTTCCCAAGTTCTATCACTTCATTTTTGTTTTCTAATTCCAATTTATTTTGTTTTTCATGCCTGGCATTATTTTTTTGTGTGTCTCTAGCTTGCTTGAAAAAAGATTTCAGTGTTGAGGGGCATTTTCAGTGGATATGTTACGAGCGCTGCTCATTCTCTTTTTAGGATGGCACCTATGGGACTTGACCTTGATCCTTTTCTATTACTCATTTTTAGGTGAAATTAGTTTTCCTGAACCTTCAGGATGGTTGGTTCAGTTAGAAGGCATGGCTCAGGAGTTAGGTGTCCCCAGAAGTTAGAAGAGCTAATTTCACCAAGCTGTCTCTTTTATTGTTTGCATGTAGCATTAAAAAATATGAAGTCTTACTTTCTGGCATTTCCTGGCTCTATCCTGTTTCTCCCACCCAACACCATCCCCCCCATTCCCTTATCTGAAACTTCTCTTCCTTTGTCTTATTTCTCTGGACCTTCTCTTCCTTCATCTCCGCTGACTCTGTCCTGCTCAATTTTGATGATGTGCTTAGCAGAAGCAATCCCTGGCTGGTCTGTTAGGAGAGTTCGTAAAGGTTAGACTGCTTTGGCCCCTTTAGATCTACTGTAGATCCGTTACACTCATGGGTTGTTAGAATGGACAGAAGCCTTCCTTGTTTCAGCGGCACTTCTCAGATTGACCCGTTGGGCTTTCCTGTAGTTCCAGAAGATGAAGGCCAACACAGGAAGCAGAACAAACACTGAAAAGTATAAAGCTCTTTCGTGGTTCTCCTGTTCTGCAGTCCTTTTGTATCCATTACGTCCTCTGCTTCTTCCCGCACACTCACTGACAGCATTCAGATCTTGTGGCTGTGGGTGGTTGGGGGTTTCACAGAATGCTTTGTCCCCATTTCTGTTTTAAATGATTTGTGTGTTTTTGGTTTTACTATCTAGTTGCTCTATTTTCTTTTAAATGTCAATTTTTTTGAAATACACACATGCCAAAAAATGCACTCTTTTCAAGTATGTATTTTGGTGTTTTTAGTACACTCACGAAGTTCTCCAACTGTCTGATTTCAGAGCATTTTCTTTCTGTTTGTTTTTGTGACTGGTTTTATGTAGTTTCCACTGCCATCTTTCTAGAATTTGTTGCAACCAATTTGAATTGACAGTGTCTCTTACCCCTGACCTGTTCAGTTTCCATGCGCCACAAATAATCTTTGTTAACAGGTACCCACTGAAACACTGTTAACTTTGTACCTGTGCCAATCTTGAATCCAAACTATTTCCCAGACTGTCAGTGTCAGAAACAGACTTTCTGCTTTTTGGTAATTTGTTGTTGGTTTGGAGTTGGTGGGTTTTGTAGTTTTCCATGGTGTCAATCATACCATTACTTAATTTTATACAGCTACAGTGGCTATCCTAGTATTTTTCTAATTTTTTTCCCCATTATTTCTCTAAGAAGTTTGATCTTATACATGATAGGTAGGAGGTAGGAGAATATTTTATTTAAAAAATTCAGTCCAAAAAAAAAAAAAAAGGTTTTTTTCAGCCACAGCTTATTTTGGACAGCAAGTATTTTTCATTGTATTCTGTGGATGTAGATTTTTTAAAAAAATTTGTTGTTGTTGTTGTTATGTTAAGTTAGCCACCATACAGTACATCTAAGTATTTGAGGATAGGGATAGTAAAATACCATGGTATTGTGTGCCTTAATACTTGTTCTGTCTTTTTATTTGGAAATAATTATGTAGTTAAAATAGAAGCAAGTCATTATGATTGCAAAGTATTTTTCAAATATTAAGATTAAAATGAGGTGAAGAGGAAGGAAGGTGGTAAAGAAGCATGCGCCAGTATGAAACCAGATAGACATCATGCCTGCACACGGAGCTGGTGATTTCAGTCTTCTCTAGTAAATTATGTTTGGGTAGAACTGGAAATATAGATAGGAAGAATTTAGTGCTTTAAAATGTTTAAGGACCTTCATATATGGTATCACATTTTTTTTTTATAACAGTCACATAAGGAAGTCAGGGTAAGAGTGTATATTCCTGTTTTATAAAGAAGAATGTGTAGTAGAGAGTAGCTGTGTTAAGAAGTCATGAGCTATTGACATTTTCCAATGGAGTTTTCTTATTCATCAGTAATATGTATCATCGGGGTGCTTGGGTGGCTCATTTGGTTAAATGTCTGCCTTCCGCTCAGGTCATCATCCCAGGGTCCTGGGATTGAGCCCCGCATCGGGCTCCCTGCTCAGGGAGTCTGCTTCTCCCTCTCCCTCTGTCCCTACTGTCCCCCCACCCAGCACATGCTCTCTGTTGCTCTCTCTTTCTCTCAAAGAAAATCTTAAAAAAAAATAATATGTATCATGTTTTACGCTATTGGTTATTTTATGGCACTTTTCCACATATGTTTTTGTACAGTGGGTGTACGTTCATTTATAATTTTCTGTGGTGTGTGCTTTTTTCCCCAGGCGAAGGGTGGAGGTTATGAGAGTGAAGATGCCTATCAAAATGCAGAACTAGTTTTTCTGGATATCCACAATATTCACGTTATGAGAGAATCATTACGAAAACTTAAGGAGATTGTGTACCCTAACATTGAGGAGACTCACTGGCTGTCTAACTTGGAATCTACTCACTGGCTCGAACATATTAAGGTTAGGTATATGTTATTATTTCCTTATATTATTACAGAATATTAGACAAGGACTTTCCCTGCCCCTCTATTTTGGCACTTTTCTTACAATTGAAATTAAGATGAAGGTCTCTTTCTATACAATGAAAAATTAGTAACTGCTTTGAAAATTGTAAGTTCTTCTAAGGTGTGTTGCTTGAATGAATTACTTTCCTATACTGCGCATTTGGTTCTGTCGTGATCTTCTCTTCCCCGCCCTGTCTGAATTCTACCTGTCCTTCAGACCTAGTTTGGGTTTCTTCTTGTCCATGAAGTCTTCCCGGATTGCACCCACTTCCATTTTCTCTGTACTTTTCACTTTACTTTCTCTTTCCAGCTCATCAGGTATGACCTTGCACTTCATTTAATTACTTTGTGTCAGCTGGTGTATATTCCTAATTCATGGAAACCTGGGCTGGATAATTTTTTAATGTTTTTGGACCCTTCCGGAGCTAGGGCAGCACTGTGTGGGTAGATAACGGGCACCCTCTAAATCCGTTACACGACTAGTGAAGTGGGTGCATTCTGGTTGGAGAAGGGAGGCGAAGCAGTTGAACGAAGCATACAAAGGCTAAATGATGTGGAGACTGCCCTGTGGACGCTCATGTGCCCAGCCTGTCACTGTCCTGTTTGGAGCTCCAGATGTGATTGCACTTTGTACAGTTACATAAGTTTTTTCAGATGTGGTCTGAATTTCAGTAACACGGCGTACCGAGATGTAGACTTCTATAGCCACATACACATTAATACTGTGAAATACAGGGAAATGAGATTTTTCATGGTAAGGAGCAGACGTGCTCACATTAGAATCTCTAAAATTCAGACAGAACTGAAGAGAAGGCCAAATTGACCTAATTGAGAGTTAGAGATTATTTTTATTATTTCTCTTCTGGACGCCTAGAAGCTTGCATGTGGCAGAGTGCACACATTCCTCAGGCAGAGAGCATGTTCCCGGCCCATCTGTTGCAGCATGTGAAGTGTAAATAGAAAACAGAAAAACTTGATTTGAAGCGAACATAAATTGCAGGGCGTTCCACCAGCGCAGATAACAGTCTCTCCAAAAAGCTTGCTCTAACAGAAACAAGCCTCCTTTGAGGTGTAAGCGATTCGGCTGTGCCTGGTCCGCGTTCTCCACCCGCAGTCCCCACACCAGCAAAGCTTACCTACTCACCTTCTTCAGATCTCTGCTGAAGTATCACCTTCTCAGAAAGGCCTTTCCCAACCACACCTTACAAAGTCACAACTCCACCAGCAGGGCGCTGTCCCTTACTGCCCTCTGGCATAGTATGTAGTTTCTTATTTATTTGGATCTGGGTGGCCTCACCTGAGTAGAATATACCATCCCTTTGTCTGTTTGGTTCACTGCTCTATCGCCGGCACCTAGAGCAGAGCCTGCCACATGGTAAGAGGCTCCAAGATGTTTATTTTGTAAGTGAAGGAAGGCGGGAAGGTAGGAAGGTGGGAAGGTGACCACTTTGGAAAACTCCCTGGTCAGTCTTAACTTTCCAGCTGTTTCAGTCCTTTGGGTCAGTGATTCATAAGTCTCGATATCCACTGAATTACAAGTGGAAGATATTTAAAATAGTAAGCTAGAAGTAGTGGGGAATGGGGCCCAGACACTTAAAAAAATGCTCACAGATGACTCTGATGCATAGTCAAGATTGACATTGCTTCAGAGTACCCCATTTCCAGAATATGCCTATAGTTACGATCAGAAGGAGGTTATCATGAGATTCTCCAAGTCTAGTAAATCTGCTGTTTTTCATTCTGATCCATGTTTGTGGCCCCATACTGTACTCTAGGTATGTATGGTCTAGCCATTGAAGAGAAGAATGGGACTATATTACTCATTTTAAAGAATGTTATACTTTTGTGTTTCTTATTTGGTTATATCTAATTCTGTCTAGTTTTAACTCGAGATCAACTTCATAAAGATGATTATTCATAAGGATTATTTTGCAGTGTCTGTGTATTTAAAAAAATAACTGAAATTATTTTAAATAATAGTAATGACAGTAATTTTTATTCATACTGATACAGAAAAGTAGCTTCAAGTTTTATACTGTGCTTGCTGTAAGCTATGTGACACATATAAAAACAGTAAAATAAATGCTATAGAAACTGTAGAGTAAGAGATCCAATTTTATTGCTTTCATATTTATTCTAATTTGATTAAGTAGGGATTAAGTAATGTGTTGTTTAAGTAATGTGTATGACTTCACTTGGCATATTATTTTTATTTAAATAGATGATGTTGGAATATTTGAAGATTCTTAGAAGCAGATCTCTTTAAAACTTAATCCTTTTCTCTCACTCATACTGTTGGTTTGTACAGAACCCATAGGTACCCTTCATTTGGCTCTTTCATTGTACAGATTAATAGGAGCTTGAATTTATGAGATTTTTCTAGTTATAAAGGCAAAATATTATAGACCTTCTGCCACTTTCAAGAATTCTTATTATTAGGAAGGGACTGATAGTTTTTCTCCACGTTATTGAGACAGTCATCCGTAATAACTGTATTAGTTAATTTTGAAGAAGGAAGCACTTAATTTTTTAAAAATTTCATTTAAAAATCCGTTTTGCAGCTTATTCTTGCGGGGGCTCTTCGGATTGCTGACAAGGTGGAGTCCGGGAAGACGTCCGTGGTAGTGCACTGCAGCGATGGCTGGGACCGCACAGCTCAGCTCACTTCCCTTGCCATGCTTATGTTGGACGGCTACTATCGGAGCGTCCGAGGCTTTGAAGTCCTTGTGGAAAAAGAATGGCTAAGCTTTGGACATCGATTTCAGCTTGTGAGTAAAGAACCTTGACTTGATGTATCACATGCATCCTACATAAGGCGTGTGAAAACAGTGCCTTTTATTCATTAGATACTCATCGAAAACCACCCCTTTATACTAAAGGGGTGGGCTTTTAGAGGGAACTTTCTCGTTAGTTGTGGAGAGCGTTAGGATAGTCTCTCATGGCTGCAGTCTGGCCAGGGCTGTCAGGTCCCCGTTGGCTCAGTCTCTTCTGTGATCCCTGCCAGGGAAGACATCAGATTCTGTTCCCTCATGTGCACGGGGGTCTCTACCTTCAAATGCAGATTAGCAGGAATGGTGGCGGAATTACAGGGCACTTTGATCTCATGTAAAAGAAGCCAAGAATGGCTTAATTATTATTCTTAATTTAAGAATACTTCAGAGTAGCAGTGCTCACACAGGAACAGGGTCTTAAAAAAAATCAGACTGGGACCTCAGGCTGGGACCAAAAGAAATATCAGAGAAAAAAAGGAAAATTTAACTCAGAGTGGGGAATAAAATAGCTTTTCGAAGATCCTTCTTTTAAAGTACTAACACGGTAATGAGCATACGTATGGAGAGTATTACAGCTGGTTTTATGGAAAGGACAAATTTTCGTGCCCTCTGTTTGCCTCAATATTTATGTTGATATTGTCGTTCATCTCAAATCTGAGTTGGAGGACCTCAGCATCCAGGCGTCATTGTTGAATATCTTTTACCGTGTCTCCATGAAATGATTGTTTAATTTCTGCATTTACACCTCCAGAAATCAGCAGCCGAAGTAGCTGTCTACCCATGTCCTGCATAAGCTTCAGTTCTTCTGGCTAAGCATTCATTTTCTTCAGTGTTTTCTCCTCTCAGTCCCCTCTTTACCCCAGTTGTCCTCTGGACTTCGGTCATGTCTTTTGTCAAGTGTGGTATCCGAAACTAATCACAGTTCCTAAAATAGAGGAATGAAGTTACTATGTCCTTTTCAAAGGATAATAAGCTTTCAGTTTTGCTTTTTTGATACATCATACTTTGGATTCATGCACCTTTTAATTAAATAAACATTCACGTGGTTTTTAGCTGTGTTTCTGCTGAACTCTAAATTTGCAATCAGAAAACTTGAGAACAGTAACTATGTAGGCCTTGGTTTTCATGTATTGCTCCGCTGTGTTAGTTGTAATCATAGAATTTAGAGAGTGAGGAGTAGGAATATTTTCCCCCAAAGGAGGAACAGCGTGAGCAAAAGTCTAGATGGGATTGAGCGTGGCAAGAGTAGAGTTGAGGGAAGGGTGGGGTTAGAGTGTCACGGAGGCCGAGAGTTAGAGGCGTTGAAGCCACTGAGGGCACGCATGGTTCCTGGCAGCATTTTCCTAGATTAGCTGAAAGAGTTTCTGAAAGATGTTTACCCAGATGCTGTCTCGAATGTTAACCTTTCCTATTCTGTAGTTACCAGGGAGTATCAGCAGTGTTTATAAATACAGATGACCCTTGCACAATGTACAGTGTGGGGGTTGGGGGTGCAGTCAAGAATCCACATATAACTGTTGACTCCTCCCCAGAACTTAACTCCTTATAGCCTATGGTTGACGAAAGCCTTACCAATAAGATATTTTGTATGTTGTATGTACGATATACTGTATTCTTATAATAAAGTCAGCTGACAAAAGGACATGTTACTAAGAAAATCAGAAGAAAATCCATTTACAGTTCTGTAAAAAATCCACATTTAAGTGAACTCATGCAGCGCAACCCGTATTGTTCGAGAGTCAGCTGTTAACTTGAAAGGAACAGACATTTAAAGGTAGTCTGCTCTTTCGAACTTGAACTGTTAAATAAAATTGGGCATCTAGAGTACCTTTTCAGATACTCCACATTGTTCTATTCTCTCTAAAATATACTTACCATGAAAAAACATTACAAAAAACTCTCTTACTTCAAAAAATGAAGTGTTAGTCATCCAGAGCTGCCCGTGTTCATATAAATGTGACCAAAATAGTAAACATTTAAGACTGTTGGAAGTTGCTGTGGATTCCTAGATTGCTAACTCTGGTTCCCTACTCCATTGTTTCCCCTTAATTTATCTGAGAGCAGAATTTGACAGTTAAAGGACAACTGGTCAAGAGGGTACATTCACCTGGTTAATGTAAGGTAATGAATCTCAAACTTTTTGATGTCAGGATCTCTTTCCATTCTTAACAATTATTGATGACCCCAAAGAACTTTGTTTATATGGTTTATATCTACCAATATTAGAAATTAAATTTTAACAAATGTTTAAAAATTAAATAATAAATCTGTCTTAGTCTGTTTGAGTTGCTGTAAGATAATACCACACACTGGGTGGCTTGTAAAATTTCAGCAGAAATTTTTTTTCTCACAGTTCTGAAGGCTGGAAATCCAAGGTCAGGGTGTCAGCACAGTCAGGTTCTGTGGAAGGCCCTAGATTGTGGGTTGTAGATTGTCGACCTCTTGCTGTGTCCTCACATGGTGAAGAGAACTAGGGAGCTCTGTGGGGTCTTTTGATAAGAGCACTAATCCCCTTTATTGGTGTTCTACTCTCATGACTAGCAGCTCCCAGATGGTGACTCCTGCCATTAGGGGACACAAACTTCAGACCATAGTACTACTATATATAAACCTAAATAACATTTTATAGAAAACTGACTCTGTTTTCCAAAACAGCAACAAAAAAAGTTTAATGTGAAGGGTGGAATTGTTTTACATTTTTTGCAAATTCCTTTCATGTCTGGCTTATTAGAAGATAGCCGAATTTCACAACTACTTCTGCATTCAGTTTATTGCAATGTGTGCTGTTGCTTGAAGTAAATGAGGAAAATCTGACCACACACAGATATGCAGGTTGAAAATCAGAGTGTCTTAATAGCTTTTTCAGGGAATTGTGGATATTCTTTCATACTGTGCCAAAATTTAACAAATGCTAATTTCTTCGAGGTTACTTATAATGTGGAATCCAAAACTAGATCAATGAGTTTTTCATTGTTCCATTAAATTCCATTGGTCTGTCTTGCACTTTGAATAGAACTTTTACCCATGCATGATTCTACAACATCAGGTATTGGTTATTTGGAAAATACTGGCTTACTGACTTATACACCTCTTCCAATGTTAATGCTTTTCATTATATACCATCATAATACCTCATTTGGGGGCACCTGGGTGTCACAGCGGTTAAGCATCTGCCTTCGGCTCAGGGCGTGATCCCGGCGTTATGGGATTGAGCCCCACATCAGGCTCCTCTGCTATGAGCCTGCTTCTTCCTCTCCCACTCCCCCTGCTTGTGTTCCCTCTCTCTCTGGCTGTCTCTATCTCTGTCAAATAAATACATAAAAATCTTTAAAAAAAAATGATACCTCATTTGTTAGTATCACCAAAGATTTTATCAGAAAAGTCTGTTATCAAGCTTATTCTGGCAGGTAGTTTTCCAAAAATCGAACGTGCACTCAAAGCTTCAGTTTTATCATTGTTTTCCTTGAAATGACACATTCTTTTTGTACATTAAAAAAAATGCCTGCAAGACTTTCAGGTCTTAATAATCATAGTTCCTATATCAATTGTTCTTTCAAGTCAAAGTCAAAATGATGTTCCATGAAAAAGTGGTGTTTTGTACCATCAACTTACGTTTGCAGCAGAACATTATGTGTATTTCCCATTTTGTTACACAGGCTGTCGTTAAGGGGAGATATATAACAGGATTAATTTTTACTGCTTCATCAAGGAAACTGCCCCCCCCTTCATTTAACTGCGAGTGTGTGGCAAGGCAGAATATGACACGACTCGTGCAACTTGATTCAAGTACCTTGCTTGATTTCTCCTAAGGAACCCAGAGTTTTATCCTTTGTCACTTTTGCACCATCAGTGTAAATGTCAGTGCACTGAAAAAGGCAAATAATGTCTTAGTATTATTATGAAAATAGTTTTGATGTCACAGACCCCCCCTCCCTCCCTGGTTCCTGGAAATCTATGGACCAGACTTTTAGAGTCACTGTTTTGGAGTGGGGAGGGTCTGTTTCAGTCATCTGGGGCAAAGGTCCTTGGAAGAGAAAAAACTGAGAAAGGAGGTGAGTACATGCTTGGAAGGCAGATGTCAAGCATTCTTTAAAGGTTTTCAAGAGTTTGTGCTGGTGTGATTTTTCTTGATAAAGACAGATGAGCTGAGATACGACAGGTGCCTGCACACACTGGCCAAGTGGTTCGAGGAGACGGATGTTCCCTGAGGCTGTTGGACAAGTAACTGTTAATATTTAGGGAATGTTAAAATCTCTGGGACAAAAAATCTGGGTTCTGAGGTCTGACTGCTCCTGTCTTCCGTTATCAACCTTTTAAGATCTGGGTTCCACTTATTAAACAAAGTTGTAATTTCCTATTACAAGCATCTCATGTCAGAAAATCATCTGGCCATTTGTACATCAAAATGGTAATAGAGACTTCTGGTAAGACTGAGAGTGATTTCTATTTTCCTTGCTGGGCTTTTTTTTTTAATTCATTTTTTAAAGATTTTATTTAATAAAATAAGAGAGAGAGAGAGCACAAGCGGGGGGAGAGAGGGGCAGAGGGAGAAGCAGGCTCCCGGCTGAGCAGGGAGCCCACTGTAGGGCTCGATCCCATGACCCCGGATCACAGGCCTGAGCCGAAGGCAGACACCTAACCTGACTGAGCCAACCAGGCGCCCCCTTGCTGTGCTCTTTTAAAGGCTTTTGAACTTTAAAAAATATTGGAAGATATTACTTTTATTGCAAAATAAAATTATTTCCATGAAAATGAAAAATCCCACAAAGCTCATGTAATATCTCACCCTTTCTGCTTCAGAGGCTCGGCCATGGAGATAAGAACCACGCAGATGCAGACAGATCGCCTGTGTTTCTTCAGTTTATTGACTGTGTCTGGCAAATGACAAGACAGGTAACTTACCGGGATAGTCATTCTTAGTCTTTCTTTTAAGCCGTCTGGAGTTGGGAGGTTTGGTCAGTGATTATCCTACATTTCATGTAAAATGGAAATTCTTGGAAGATTTCTCAGTAATAGAACTATTACTTGTTGTTACGTTATGAACTAAGTTAAAGGATATTATTTGGAGATCGTATTAAACACTTGACGGTTTGATCCATTAGCATTTCAACCAGTGGCATTAATAATAACCCAAGAGGTTTCCTCCTTCCTTTTGAACAAGTAGTTAAAAAATGGCAATATATTTACCCGGAAGCTCATCTACACCTTGCTAAGAAAGGTGGAGGTAAAGAAATGAAGCAATAGGCTAGGTAACTCAAGCAAAATGAAATCCTATTTTAGGTAATTTTAATGGAAAAATGTGTTTATGTGGGAATTATAGATAGGTAAGTATGTAATAAATTCAGTTCTTTTTGTTCTTAGGTATGGAGAGATTGTTTTTTAGACCTTCTATTAACTTTCTAACAAATTGATTTGAAATATTAATGGTAATGGATTTAGTCCTTTGGAAAGATATCAGAGGAGATTGAAAAACACCTGGTTTATTACAGGATCAGTTCACTAGTGAGGCAAGGGGTTGGTGTCTTAAAAATATTTAACTCAAGAAAAATCATCTCAGACCTTGGTGACGGCTCACTCTGCTATGTGTCAGCTAATTATTTACCGAGGGTTTATTAGACCTCAGACAACTGGAAGTCTGGTTTGTTTTTAGTGAGACCACGACATGAATATAAACTAGGGCAGTTGCTGACTCTGCTTTGCTTTAGGATTACACTTTAGCTTCAAGGAAGTGCTGTTATTTCATTAAAAGAAAACAAATGGTGATCTTCAGGTGAAACACACCGATTATATAAGCATTTCCCCTGTAAGTATATCGATTTGGATGGATTATTTTGAAAGCTGCTGGGTTAAATGAAGTGATGTGGTAGATTCGCTATGGTGTGATGAGGCTGGTGTTCTAACGTACACGCTGCAGATGTGTATGGCAGTCCAAGTTTTGTTCTATAAAAGGCCCTCGGTGTGGGGGGGGGTACTAACTGCGTAGTTTAATGGTGTTACTACCTCTTGGCCCAGGTTTCAGTTTTTCCTTTGGAATTGCTCTTGAGTTAGAATAGCAGCTCTACAAATCCTCGCCAGCCCTTTTTTGGGGGTTTGACCCAAAACAAGAAGAGCCACTATTGACCATTACCGTATTTGATTTTTAAATAACGTTTGAATCTTGGCAAAAATTAAATATGTCCTATAAAAAGGCTCGAAAAGCTGTTTGAAACCATTGCACCACTGATGGCTGAGTGTACTGCTCTCCCAGAGGAATTACCTTGAAGGGGCAACATGTGTGACTGTATTTGTTCTGGGATGTTTGTTAGAAATAAAATCACATTTGTCAATTGTTTGCATAGAAGAGTACACGATAAGTATCTTCCTCGGTAATTGTGTTCACTTATTACACACTGTTGATCTAAAAGCAGCTTCACTCTAATTTTGAGCTTAAGTTACTGCATAGAAAATCAGTTTGATCTTACATTTCTCCGATAGAACTGAAAATACGTCATATAGTGATGAGTCTTTATTTTAGACATCCAGTTCTCTTTTTCTGTATGATATTCTGGAGCATAGAACATGTTAGACCTGTTTATTGGCAATCACCAGTTTTATAAATAATTGAACTTTTGTGCAGAGACTTAAGTAAGCACATCTGTCAAAATGACACTGATTATGTGGTGATTAGCTAGATTGTACCTGTCCCCCCGCCCTCAGCCCCAGCCCTTCACTCCTGGGTCAGGAAGCAGTTGGTGAAGGGCCCTTCAGGTTGTAAACCCTGAGGAGGAGAAAATACTCCTCCTCTGCTCACAGCAGTTCTTGCTCTGCCACCACTGTTTTGTGCGGAGGACCTGTCCGTGGCTGGAGCGCTCTTCTCATGACTGAGCACGTGTTTTTGCCAAGAAGATGAAAAACCGATCACAGGCTTAGCTCCGTTGGATGGCTCTTTAATGAGTGAGAGTGCATTCACAGCTGGCTAATAAGGCTGTAAAGAGTGTGTAACAGTCCAGGGGATGGGATTTATTTTGTAAGTGAATGAGTGGGATTTGACCAAGTTTCTTACAGGTAATTGGCCTTTTGTTGGCATGTGCTCCAATCACCGGGTTCAGTTTCACAGCCATGAAAATTATCATTCAAGACAGGGTGGGTTAGCCTTCAGTGTTCAAGAAATTTACCACAATACCCTGCTTATACATTTAGGAAATGTCGAGGCAAAGGTGGTTTCACCCCTATCCCTTTTGCATGCAGTTCAGGCTGTTTTCTTGCACTACTGCATAGGGATCATTCTAAGAAAAACTTGGAACCGATATTTATTCCCCAAATCTGCAGTCCAAATATTCACAGAACTTCTTTTTCACAGTCCTAGAATTGGTACAATTTTCATGGAGACTCTTTGAAAGTTTTGAAGTATTAGATGGATGAGGATGGGTTATACTAACTCTTTCCCTTCCTGGGATCTGTCATCCATCCTTGATAAATCCCCAAAAATGGTTGTTTATGTAATATTAAGGTATCTAGTCAAGCTCTTGTCCTAGGTTAAAGCGAAAGTGAATTTTCTGTTAGAAAGAGGCTGCCAAAATACTGGATTACAGGGCACTCAGGTTTGACTAGGTTGGCTTTTAAGTGATCTGCACATTCGCCTTGGATCTTTTTGTGTGTGGCTGACATTTTCTAGAGACGGTGATATTTTTTGTGTAATTCCTGAAACCGAAACTATGTTGCTGAAATTTTAAAGAAAATCTTACTATGTTGTTTTTGGTCATTTTTGGCAAAGAAAGGCTGAGAGTTGCCAGAATTGCCGAAGTCAAAATTCATCCCTCTCCACTTTTAGGATTAACAGATACAAGAGATACAGAAACACCAAGATCACACCGTTCAAACTCTTGCTGTTCAAGAAAAGGTTTGGGGAGAAATCTCAGAAAAGTGGTAGAGTGATTTTTCAACAGAAAACGAAGCAGATAATGCCATAATGGCTTAGAAATACATAGTTTTGAATATTATTTAACCTCATTTTAAGAAGTATTATAAAGATTCTACCCATATATGGGGATGAATATGCTTAAAAAATGTCCTAATGATTTTGTGTTTGTGATATTCAATTTGCAGTTTCCTACAGCATTTGAATTCAATGAATATTTTCTCATAACCATTTTGGACCATCTATATAGCTGTTTATTTGGAACATTCCTCTGTAACAGTGAACATCAGAGAGGAAAAGAGGTAAAATACGAGCCGTGACCCCCCCTCTACTCCCAGTACGTGTGATGTTCTCTACGAGGAACATCTATCTTTGATAGATTTCAACCTAACAGTCCTCTTGGATGATTTCTTTGGTCATGTTTTATTCTCATGTACTGTAAAATGATGACTTCTTTCCATATATCCGAGCCTGATTTGTTCTCAAGTACCTCTGTTGCAAGGCTGAAGGTACCAGCAGCTGAAGCTAGCTGCGTTTATGGGTGAAAAGTAGTGTCTGCTAAAGAGAACTGAAGTCTGTGTAATCATAGGAGCACCAGTCCTTGCAGGATGGAAATCCTTCAAAGCAAGTGCAGAAAAACCTAATTAGCAAAAAATATACATATGAATGAAGAGATCCCCAAATACGTTGTGCATACATATGAGCCATTTTAGGGGTTTTTTTTGAATTTGTAAAATAATACTGTAAAACATCTAGACACTGAAGAGATGCTATGTAGAAAGTTACCATTTCCCTGCTTCACCAGATCATCACTGGTAAGTGGTTGGTATTATTTAGAAGAACCTGTGTAAGGATGATGTTTCAAGTTTTACTTTTGACCTCAAAATATATCTGTCCTATGTATGAAATTTCCAAATCCTTGTGATTTGGTGTCTCCCTCTTCACCAATTTTCATTCTAAAAATGTGGTTACAAACTAGTTTATTCATGCTATTCTATAAAGCATCATGGCAGGGAGTGCTTGCTCTGGAGCCAGGCTGCCTGGGTTGAAATCTTGTATCTACCCCTTCTTCTGTAACCTTGGGCAAGTTCATTTCTGCTTTGGGAAATTGGGGAAAATAGTACTTACTATTGTGTAAATAAAATAAACTACAAAATACTACAGTAACTGCCATGTAGCAGACAGTAAGTTCCTTGAAGGCAGATATTAAAAAATTTTTTAAAGATTTTTATTTATTTGAGAAAGAGCGCACACGAGGGGTGGGGAGCAGCAGAGGGAGAGGGAGAAGTAGGCTTCCTGCTGAGCAGGGAGCCTGACCATGTGGGGCTCCATCCCAGATCCCAAGATCATGACCTGAGCCAAAGGCAGATGCTTAACCCACTGAGCCACCCCAGGAAATTTTGAATACACCGTATCTTCCGTGGCCAGCCTACAGTCAGTATTCCTATGGAGAGGAAGTGCTTAAGAACCTACAGAACGTTAGATAACTAAAAATAGCCAAGTTCCAAAGATACTTTTTTTTCCATCTTTTGAGAGTCTTGAATAGGATTTAAGTATATCCTGATTTTAAGAAAAGAATCTTTTTTGCTGAGCTATAGTTTGCAGTCCATAAAATGAAAAGTGTATAATTTAGTAGTTTTCAGTTTATCTAGAGTCGTACAACTATCACCACTATTAACATTGAGAAGTAACTGTGTCCCTGTTTGCAGTTTTTCCCTAGTCTCCTCTTCTGGTCCCTTGGCCATCACTACTCTCCTGATTTGCCCTGCCTGGATACATCCTATAAATGGAATCATTCAAGATGTGGCTCTTGTGTCTGGCTTCTTTCACTTAGCATGTTTCCAAGTTCAGTTGTAGTATGCATCAATACCTTATTCCTTTTCATGGTGAAATATTATTCCATCATATAAATATACTACATTTTATCCATTTTATCCGTTGATGGACTTTTGGGTTGTTTCCTCCTTTTGCTCTTATGAGTAATGCTGATTTGAACGTCTGTGTACAGGTTTTTGTATGCATATGTTTCTGTTCCCTTGGTATATATACCTGGGTGGAATTGCTAGTATGGGAACTCGTTTAACTTTTTAATGAATTGCGATGTTTTGCAGTACTCTCTGATTTTAATGAAAGTGGGGCTATTACTGAAGTGTCCATATCCTCTCCAAGGAGATTTTAATCAAAAATACCTGTTTCCTTCTTACAGAATCTCCCTAAAAGGACTGTGTCACTGTGGTCTTACATAAATAGCCAGCTGGAAGACTTCACTAATCCTCTCTATGGGAGCTACGCCAATCATGTCCTTTATCCGGTAGCCAGCATGCGCCACCTAGAGCTCTGGGTGGGTTATTACGTCAGGTGGAATCCACGGATGAAACCGCAGGTATATATGCTCTCCCGTGTACGGTGGGAGTTTTCACCCATGCGGTTGGTTGTGTTAGGTTCATCACCTTTAAAGCAACTAGAAAAATTAGGTATATTTAAAACTTTCCTTTTTTCCTGTTAATAGTTATAATTGTATAGTAGAAAAAGCACTACATTGGGGTAATCAATATACTTGGTTCTTGCCCCGATTTTGCTTGTATGGTCTTGGGTGAATCACTTGTTTTTTCTTCCCCCCTCGGGAAAATGAGTGTGGTGCATTGGATAACGTCTGTAGGTCATTTTAATAGGTTTGAGGAAATAGCTTAAAGAAAATTAAAACCCTGACTGGTTCTGGTCCATTTTGAAATATGTTATGGAATATATACTACTTAGAACTGTTTAAAAGACTAAAAACCTGCAACTAAGTGATAGGAAATCTTTTGAGTTTTGGCTTTTAGATTGTCTGGTTCCTTGGTTGTTGTATTTGTTTAATTACCAGCTGCAGGGTGTACTTGTGGAAATACTGGGGGGCACTGGGAAAGCCACTGAAAGAGCAGTGCTGTCAGTAGAGTCCAGTTAATTCTCACCGATGTGCTGGAAAGGTCAGCCTGGTCCCCGTAGCTGAGAAAATGCACATTGCAGCACTTAGGGAAAGAACTATATTCCAGAACAATTTCACTTTGGGTTTGTTTAGGATTGCCTCCTTGAATGACATTATGGTGTTTTGCTCTTGTAGGAACCCATTCACAACAGATATAAAGAACTTCTTGCTAAACGGGCAGAGCTTCAGAAGAAAGTAGAGGAACTACAGAGAGAGATTTCCAACCGATCCACCTCATCCTCTGAGAGAGCCAGTTCTCCTGCACAGTGTGTCACTCCTGTCCAAACTGTTGTGTGAAGGGACTGTTTGAGGGGGGCCATCATTGCCATGAACTCTGGATTACAATGGCAGCTTTAGGAGTATACAGTCTTCGGAAGTTAGAACCCACCCATGGGAGAAATGCAGTTGCTTTATTTATTTTAAATCTCTCCAGGTTGGGTTTAGAACTGTGGCAGTGCAGGTGGTGTATGTGAAATAACCCCATATGTAATGACACAATTATGACACTAATCTTCTAAGTCACCCAAAGAATATTAAGATGCTTCAATACCAGATCCACAGTGGGAACAAGTTAAAATCAAAATACAGACGACTTCAGAAACATTCCTCTCGATGGAAGAGAACTGGCTGCACAAAGGTCAGGAGCATCCCCGCTATCTCAGTGCGCCGACACTGCAGTTCCGCGGCATCATATACGCTGAGCCTCGATGGCATGAAAGCTCAGCATCACTCGATACTCCCTTCCCTGTCGTGGGTTTTTCTCCTCTGTAGTAAAGTGATTTACTTTGATCACCTTTCTGCACCCACACTCTTCATGTATGGTATGGCAAGGTCTTGAGGATATTATGGCATAGTAGTAGTTGAAAATTATTGCTGTCATTACTGGCATATGTATTTAAGATGTACTAGATAGCTGTTCCAAACGGATGCCTTTGAGATGTGCTTGGGGGTGGGGGGGTGGGATTGAGAGGAGGAAGTGGTAGCCGTCCAGGATTTCAAAGAATTCTACACCCTTCAGATTGGTTTCCATTTGCCCACTTACTAGAAACATAATGAAACCTATTTTACAAATTCGTTACTACCTTACTTTATTGCATTTATGTTTTTTTGTGCGTGTCTGTCTGAACACAGAATTGGTTAAGTTTTGAGGCAATATTTTAAAAAGTTTATTAGGATTGACTTTTTTCCTGAAGTTTGTATAAATAGCGATGCTCAAATTCTACGTGAAATATTTTACTACTTTACTTTGCAAATTCTGTAATTCCACTGAAAGATTAAGTCTACCAAAGAACTTATTGCATGTACAAATGTATCACAGTCTCAATGCCAGTAAAGGAAATACTGCCTCACTGTTCACCTGCCAGTAACAGGTCAGCGCTGGTATCAACAGTTGACTCCTTGATATCTTAAGAGCCATATGTTATGTACTGTAACAAAGGAGCTTCTTGTCCCTTGGGTCTTTAATTTAATTAAAAGGAAATTTCAACTGACTTTTAAAACGTTGACCTTATCCTAAGTTGTTTGCCTTAAGTGTCTTGCAGAAATGTTATTTGGAAAGTTTTTGAAGGAAGGGGTAGCTTAGCACGTGCTCCAAATTGAAATGTTCAAATTCAACCCATTTTGCTTCTATACCCGAATCAAACAGTGCTCAAAAATGCAGTGTTCACTCACCTGTTAATTCACCATAGCCTGGACTTAGCCTTGTTCTTGGGTCTTGTGGTGAGGAACTATAATTTCTCTTAGTACATCCAATATTAGCAAAATTAATACCAAGATGACTTGGGCTTTGTATGATATTCATTTTAAGAAAATTAGTAACATGGGCACCTGGGTGGCTCAGTCGTTATGCATCTGCCTTCAGCTCAGGTCATGATCCTGGGGTCCCGAGATCAAGCCCTCCGTCAGGCTCCCTGCTCAGCGGGCAGCCGACTTCTCCCTCTGCCACTCCCCCTGCTTGTGTTCCCTCTCTCGCTCTGTCAAATAAATAAAATCTTTAAAAAAAAAAAAATTAGTAACGGTATATAAGTGGCCAGCCTATCGACTGAAGCTAAGTTTTCTATTCCAAATATTTTACAAATCCATTCTTTCCTGTCCATTCTACCATTTTCCTCATTTAACCCTTGATCATCTTAGACTGATACTACATGACTGAAGAGATCAAGAATGTCAAACTTCTAGTCTCAATACCTTCACATCCACTTTAAATTCTATTCAAAAGCCAGGGCAATCTAAATGCAAATCTTTCACTTACCATTTTAAGACTCTCTAGGGGTTTCCTTTTCACCTTCACAGGAGCCTCCAAAGTGGAGTGCATTTAAGATAATCCCCTGGTGGTAAGGTCAGGATCATGATGGCGTGAGACATTCCTGTTTTCTCCCCCTCGACATAACTAATTGGACATCCATAACCTCCGCACATCACACCGGGACATCCATCCGTGCACCTGAAGTCAAAGGAAGCTGCGGAGCCAAGGGAGTTACGGTGGCAGTGACTGCCGCGACCTCTCGTGGAGGTGGCAGAAAAAGGGGGAAGCTGAAAGTCTGCTCAGCTGCATGGGCTGCAGCTGGAGGGTTCGACTGCATTTCAGGAACACCTAGATTTTTGAGGAGAGACCTCCATGACTCCGTAGAGAGAAAGGAAAAAAGGCAAACAAACTGTGAAGGGACGTATTTCCTGCCATACGTCCTGGGATTCCAGCAAGAGGTCCATTCATGGGCCTTTGGGAATCCCCCACTCTAGGATTGCCACGGGCACTCCTAAAGCCCCAAGTGCTAAGCATACACCTCCCCCCACCCTGCTTCCAGTCTTTAAAAAACAAAAGCAAACCAAAGATACTTGAGAGAGCAGATGGGTGCGCATTAGTGGGGGGAGGGGCAGAGGGCGAGGGAGAGAGTCTCAAGGGGACTCTGCACTGTGCGCCCCCCACAGAGCTGAGGTAGGGCTGGATCTCAAGACCCTGAGATCATCACCTGAGCCTAAACCAGGAGATGCCCAACCCACTGAGCCACACAGGCGCCCCCAGTGTTTTTTTTTAAATGCCACATTTTTTTTTTTTAGTTTATTATGTTAGTCACCATACAGTACATCCCTGGTTTTTGATGTAAAGTTCTATGATTCATTAGTTGCGTATAACACCCAGTGCACCATGCAATACGTGCCCTCCTTACTACCCATCACCAGCCTATCCCATTCCCCCAACTCCCTCCCCTCTGAAGCCCTCAGTTTGTTTCTCAGAGTCCATAGTCTCTCATGCTTCATTCCCCTGTCTGACTACCCCCCCTTATCCCTTTCTTCCCCTACCGCTCTTCCTAGTTATGTTCCATAGATGAGAGAAACCATATGATAATCGTCTTTCTCTGCTTGACATATTTCACTTAGCATTATCTCCTCCAGTGCCGTCCATGTTGCAGCAAATGTTGAGAAATCGTTCTTTTTGATAGCTGAGTAATATTCCATTGTATATATGGACAACAACTTCTTAATCCAGTCATCTGTTGAAGGGCATCTCGGCTCCTTCCACAATTTAGCTATTGTGGACAATGCTGCTATGAACATTGGGGTGCATATGGCCCTTCTCTTCACTACGTCTGTCTCTTTTGGGGTAAATACCCAGTAGTGCAATGGCTGGATCATAGGGTAGCTCAATTTTTAACTTTTTAAGGGACCTCCACACTTTTTCCAGAGTGGCTGTACCAACTTGCATTCCCACCAACAATATAAGAGGGATCCCCTTTCTCCACATCCTCTCCAGCAATTGTTGTTTCTTGCCTTGTCAATTTTTGCCATTTCAACTGGCGTAAGATGGTATCTTAGTGTGGTTTTGATTTGAATTTCCCTGATGGTTAATGATTTTGAACATAAAATGCCACCTTTTTTAAGCACATGTCAAACTTTAGCAGGGAGTCACTTCCAGTAAAAAGAAACCCCAAAAGCTTATGCTATAGCACCACCTTCTGGAAAACAAAAGAAAGGCTTCTAAGTGCCAACCTGATGAATTATTAAAATCTAAACAAAGCCTTACGGAAATAAGGAAGGTGTTTGCTACTTTAAATGTGGCGGCACAGGTGCATTTCATTGAACACTATGAAAAATCATGGTAATACAGTATCACAAAAAGGCAGTGACAATTCTCCAGCAACTGCACCCAAAGACATGGAATACTGCAATCTAACTGATAAAAGAATTCAAAAATAACAGGACAAAATTCAATAAGCTACAAGAAAATTCAAAAAGGCAATTCAACGAACTTAGGAATAAAATTAATGAACATTAAGAAGTACTTTACCAAAGAGACTGAAATTCTAAAAAAGAACCAAAATGAAAACCTGAAGCTGACAAACTCATTGAAATGAATGTATTTTCTAGAAAGCACTGGAAATGGAGCAGATCAGATGGAAAAGAAAATAAGCAAGCTGGAAGCTAAGGGCTTAGAAATGATTCAAGAGGAAGAGGAGAGAGAACTAAGATATTTAAAAAGTGGACACAACCTATAACAATTATCAGATTCTATTAGAAAAGCTAACATAAGATTAATGGGTATACCAGAAAAAGAAGAGAAGGAGGCAGAGAGTTTATAGAAAAGAAATAAAGGCTGAGAACTTCCTAAACCTGGGGAAGGAACTGGATATACAAGAATACAAAAGCTAACAGAGCTTCTCCAAGACACACCGTAATGAAACTGTCAAAAGTCAATTATAAAGGTGGGGAAAAAACCTACAAGGGAACCCCCCTCCCCTATTAGGCTATCAGATTTCTACAAATTCTACAGGCCAGGAGAGAATGGAATCAATGAGCTATTCAATCAACTGAAAGATAAAAACTGCCAGGCAAAAATACTCTACATGGCAAAGTTATCCTTCAGATATGAAAGAGAAATAAAGGATTTCCCAAACCAATAAAACGTGAGAGTTCACCACGACTAACACTGCCTTAGAAGAAATGTCGGAAGATCTTCCAGCTGAAAAGATCTAAGTATACAACATTCTTAATAAGGTGATCAATAGAAAACTATAATTATTTTAGAATATAAAATAATTGCAGCATAAAGGTTAAGGAGCATTAAAAATGACAGCTATTAAAATTTGGTGACAATTCACAGTATAACAAGAGATCATTTGTGACATCTAAAGTATAAACAGATGAAACTAAGTAAATGAAGATAAACTTTTATCAGCATAAAATGACTTGTTTTTCCTCTATGAAATATTTTATTTAGTAAACCTTCTGGTAACCATAAAGCAAAAATCTAGAGCAAAGCCCCAAAACAAAAAAAGAAGACTGAGCAAATCAACAAGGACAAACACCAGCTTACAAAGGTGGACAGAAACAGAAGGAAAAAGAAACAATGTATAGATAAAGTAATTAGAAGGCAAAAGGTAAAATGGCCATTAGTAATTCCTCACATATCAATAATCACTCTACATGCAAAATGGATTGAGTTTACCAAAAGGCACAGAGTGGCTGGATGGGGAAAAAAAAAAAAAAAAAAAAAAAAGGCCCATCTATATGATGTCTACAGAATACTCATTTCAGCTCTAAAGACATACATAGGCTCAAGGTGAAAGGATGGAAAATGACCTTCAGAGCAAGCAGAAATCAAAACAAGGCAGGCATCACCTACTTACACAAAATAGACTTCAAGCCAAAGTCGTAAAACTGGCAA
Source organism: Ailuropoda melanoleuca (assembly GCF_002007445.2). NCBI lineage: Eukaryota > Metazoa > Chordata > Mammalia > Carnivora > Ursidae > Ailuropoda > Ailuropoda melanoleuca. The sequence goes on from NC_048225.1 coordinate 35,080,305, forward strand.
AGGTCATTATATAATGACAAAGAAGTCCATACATCACAAAAACATAACAATTGTAAATATATATGCTAACACCTGAGCACCAAAATACATTAAGGGAGAAATAGACAACATAAGAGTAGGGGACTTCAATACCCCACTATCACTAATGGGAAGATCATCCAGACGGAAAATCAGTAAGGATGATGTGCGTAACAGTGGCCTAGTGATCTAAGGCTCTGGGTTAAGAAAATCAACAAGGTAAATACTGGAAATGAACCACACTTTAGAGCAAATAAACTTACTAGACACACACAGAATAATTCATCAAACAGCAGAATACACATTGTTCTTGTGCACATGAACATTCTTCAGAACAGATCATATGGTAGGACACCAAACAAACCTCAGCAAATTTAGATTGAAATCATACGATCTTTTCTGGCCACTGTGATACGAAACTAGAAAACAACAAGGGGGAGGGGCACCTGGGTGGCTCAGCCTTTAAGCGTCTGCCTTTGGCTCAGGTCATGATCTCAGGGTCCTGCTCAGCAGGAAGCCTGCTTCTCCTTCTCACACTCCCCTTGCTTGTGTTCCCTCTCTCCCTCTCTGTGTCAAATAAATAAATTAAAATATATATATATTTACAAAAAAAATAAATCAACAAAGGGGAAATGAGAAAATCTATAAATATATGGAACCTAAACAACACATTTCTAAACAATAGGTCAAAGAAGAAATCAAAAGGGAAAGAAGGAAAGTTTACAGTAATAAACACAGATATTAATTAGATCTCAAATAACCTAACTTTATATCTCAAGAAAGTAGAAAAAACAGATTAAGCCTAAAGTTAGCAGAAAGAAGAAAATAATAAAGAACAGAAGTAAATGAGAGACCAGGGAAACAAGAGAAAGAATCAACTAAGAGCTGGTTCTTTGAAAAGATAAAATTGACAGACTTTTAGCTACATTAAGAAAAAGAAAACTCAGAAATGAAAGAGGAGACAACTGATACATTAATACACAGGCTCATAAGAAACAATTATGTGCCAAAAAATTACATAATACTCATCGATACAATACAAAAAATAAAAAAAAAATACAAAAAATTACATAATACTCATCAAAATATCAAAGGCATTCTTCACAGAAACAGAAGAATCCAAAAATTGCTGTGGAAACACAAATGACCCCAAATATCCAAAGCAATCCCAAGAAAAAAAGACCACCACCAGAGGTATCCTTGAACAACACGGCAGTTAGGGGTGCAGACCCTTCCTGCAGTTTAAAATCCTAGTATAACTTTTGATGTCCCCAATACTTAGGTATTCTAAAAGCCTACTGTTTACCAGAAGCCTTACCAATAACAGAGTCAAAAAACACATATTTTGGGGGTGCCTGGGTAGCTCAGTTGGTTAAAGCATCTGCCTTCAGCTCAGATCATGATCCCAGGGTCCTGGGATCGAGCCCCGCACTGGGCTTCCTGCTCATCTGAAAGCCTGCTTCTTCCTGACTTCTGCCTGCTGCTTCCCCTGCTTGTGCTCTCTCTCAAATAAATAAATAAAATCTTAAAAAAACAAAACACATATTTTTTTATATATATTATACAGTGTATTCTTACAGTAAGCTAGAAAGAAAAAATGTTAAGATCATAAGGAAAATACATTTACAATACTGTAAAAAAAAAATTCATGTGTAAGTGGTCCTACACAGTTCAAACGCATGTTGTTCAAGGGTCAATTGTATACTACCAAAGCCATAGCAATAAAAACAGTATGGTACTGGCACAAAAACAGAAGAGAGGCCGGAATTAAATCCTGGCATATGTGGTCAACTGATGCTGGACAAGGGAGCCAAAAACACCTGAGGGGGAGAGGACAGTCTCTTCAACAAGTGGTGCTGGGAAAACTGGAGAAATACATGCGGAAAACAATGAAATTAGACCCCTATCTCACACCACTCACAAAAATTCAAAATACATCAAAGACTTAAGCATAAGACCAGATGCCATAAAATTCCTAGAAGGAAACATAGGAGGAAGCTTCCTGACGTTGGTCTCATCAATAATTTTTTGGACATAATGCCAAAAGCACAAATAAGAAAAGGAAAAATTAACAAATGGGACATCAAACTCAGAAGCTTATGCAACTTTCATATTTGAGTTGACAGTTGTTTTATAACTTTGTATCTATGACTAGTGGTTCTATAGGTGCACTTTTTCCTTTATGATCCTGGCTACAAAACTGAGACCCATGTGGTTATGTCAAAGCTCTTTAGCCTCCTGTAACTTGTCGGCTTACACTTCTAGTCTCACTTGCATTCCTCAACTCTTATGTACCAGTACCACTCAGCTGGTCACAACTCCCCCATGTCAACTGCAGAATCTGGCCTCTTCCCTTTTTATTTTATCCTGTTGGCCTGGAACTCTTCTTCCTTATGGCTAATTCCAGTGTTCCAGAGTCTAGGCATCACTTCCTCCTCTAGGATGTTAACCTCCTCTTCTGTGCCCTCACAGCACTGTGCTCATGCTGTCACCACTGCATTCACAAGTGTTGAAATAATTCAGATGTCTACCACCTACCTTGTAAGCATACCCTTCTTACTTAGCCTGGTATCCATATCGGCATCTCACACAGAAGATACTTGTATCCGAAATGCACTGCAATAGCGTTCTTACACAAAACAGATGTCTAACAGCAGACTCCTCCACTGTAAATTCTCAGATAAGGAGACAGAGGCAGTACTGGTATCTTCTTGCTTTCAATTCTCACCTGATGGTATTAAAAGCTGGAGTTGAGAGTTTGATTCCTACCTGAGGGATTAGGTGGGTTTTAGCACCATTAATATACTTCTCCTAATTAGGACTCAGAGCCACTACAATGCAAAATGAGTGTCACACAGTTTAATGACCTGAAATTCAAACACAGTGATAACAAAAGTTTAACAGTTGAAATGGTGGTCGAGACAAAAAAATACTTTCCATGTCACCAGAGCAGTGATTCCTTGCGTCTGGGGACTCACTGTTGTGAATTCAATGAAGATACAAAACTGCACACGCAAACAAAAGTTTACATACAATTTCAGAACATTCACAAACAGATCCAAATTGAAGGAACCTAAATCAAGAACTCTGTAAAAGAATTAATTCAATTAAGAGGCCTAACAAGCTTAGTGCCCAGACAGGCACTACATTTCATGCTGATTATACCCAGATAAAATCCCAGAACTTCCACTTGGATCCCAGGGGAGGCATACGAAGGAATTTCTTTAACATGTGGTTCCTGTTTTCATTAGCACTCTTTGGAGTATCTTCTCATATGCCATGAGGCGTTCAGTCTTGTTGGGTTTAGTTTCTGTGTAAGCATGAGATAGGCAAATTATGTAAATTCTTGTTTCTCAAAATATGTTAATATCCTATTTAGAAATGCATTTTTTGGAAAGATTACAACAAATAAAGCCTTCATTAACAGGCTGTTAAGGAAAATGTCAGTGTTTCCTTAAAAAAGCTGCTTTATTGACTTCAGTGGCAAATTTATAAAAAGTTCACGTCTTGATTTATGCAGAATTATGATTCACATTATTAACATAATGACAGCTGCACGTGTACAGTTAATGCACTCATATTGTACACCAGTAACATGTCCAAGGGGCTCTTCTATGTTTCAAGATTAAAAAACAACCCCTCAAACTCAACAGCATGATTACAAACAGGTATTATTTAAAAACAACAAATGTATTTGCTTTACAACATTTCTTCTTCTCTCTTCATCCTAAAAGCTCATTTACTTCATTAATAATTTGTACTTTAAAAAATGCTTTTATAATTTTTGCAGTGAATGGACTTAAAATGAATGCTTGGGTTCTTAAAAATTTTTTAATGATGGATAACATCAATACAAGTGTATTTAATACTGATCAATGTCTGAAATGTCAAAAAGCAAAACAAAACAATCCTTTAAATATGTATAAATACTTAAATATAGAAAACCTCCATCAATAGTCGAAACAAAGTATATTTAATGGTTGTACTGGAAAAGAGAAAGGGGCGATTCATGCCAGGATAAGATTTAAGAATATTTTTTAAGCAAACACTGCCTATGGGACAGCCTCTTATTTTGATAATTTAAACCTAATTTTACTTAGATATGTAAGGAACTATTAAAAAAAAATCACACCCACAAGTAAACAATTCGTAATTTGTTTACAAAGTGCAGTATTTCAGTACAGCAAATTCACCTCAAAGAAGCAGACTGTGTGGCTTCCTAGCCTTTAAAACTCCCCTGGTTTCCATTTAGGTGGTTTAACATTTAGTCACGATGTGTAACACAAGAAGCCTGTGTAATGAAGCTTGGGCCCCTTAACGCCTGCTATTTGTTAATTCCAACATAAGAGTATGAGACCTGGAGAGTAAATTGTCAAAATCTGATTGAAGAGGTACAGATTATCTGAATAAAATTTATAACCTGGTACCAGTCAGTAATCCCAACATAAACTATTGCTTTGTAATGAACTTTGTATGGTCTGCATGTCCTTCAATAACTGAAGATTTTTCCTGCTTTTTTCACCAGGTCTTGGTTTGGCAACGTCCTTCTTGTTTGTGGTCCCTGTGACTCCAGAAGAACGACTGCTACTGTTTCCTTCTTCATCAAGAGTCTTTCTGGTGGTTCGCAAGTCCCTCTTCTGCTTCTCCACCTTCTGTTTCTCCAGCTACAGGAATAACCAAGGCAGGGAAAAAGGAGCATTCAGTGAAAACATTCTCTTCTGACAACTGGTGTTTAACTCTCATACAAACTAAAATCCAAATACTATATTCTGGGTTTATTGTTTTTTTTTTTTTTTAAGATTTTATTTATTTATTCGAAAGAGACAGAGACAGCCAGCGAGAGAGGGAACACAAGCAGGGGGAGCGGGAGAGGAAGAAGCAGGCTCCTAGCGGAAGAGCCTGATGTGGGGCTTGATCCCATAACGCCGGGATCACGCCCTGAGCCCAAGGCAGACGCTTAACCGCTGTGCCACCCAGGCGCCCCCTGGGTTTATTGTTTCAAAGCCTTCAAAAACCTATTGTACCAGTCACTGAACACTCAGTGTGTAAAAATATAAAGCGACATACAAACAAGTGAAAAACAGTAAACATATCAATACCGGTGCTGTTTCAGAAGGCAAGGCAGTGTTGCCAAAGCGCAGAATAGAGCGAGAAACAAGAGGGTTTGGGGGAAGGTGTCATGGAAAAGGCAAAAAGTCTGACATGGTAAGTGAAGGACAGGATAGATACTAAAGGTGAAGAACAGGAGAAGAGTGGTTCTAGAAACTAGTCTGAGGTGGCAATGAAACATTCTAGATGGATGAAGAGATGTAACGGTAATATATTAATACAAGATACTTTTAATTTTATTATTTCACTATTTTACAATAATTTAAACCAGAGAATTTCTTTTTAGAGAGCTTTACTTGCACTTTAAGCTGTTGCCAAATTGGTGTTCCATTAGACAGAACGAAATCTAATGTACAAGAAACAAATTAGACCATTACTCCTACAGCAATCATTTGCTTACATTTATCCTTTTTTAAAACATGAACTTCACAAAAAATACTTAAAAGCTCAGGTTTTGGAGTTGAAAAGACCCATGTTTGCATGCCAGCTCTGCCATTTACCAGTAGGCTAGTATGTCCCTGCACAGAAGTTACTTAATTTCACTTTAGGATATACCTATCTCCCAGGAAACTTAGCCCAGTTTCCTTACCTACAGAATAAGACAATACACCCAGTTCACAAGTGTTCCATGAAAATTAAGTAAGAGAACATATTCAAAAGCACTTAGCATCCATCATGCCTATTACACAGCCACCAATCAGTAAATGTCAGCCAAGCCTGTTCTGCTCCCAGTCTTTCTTCATTTCCATCAGTGGTAAGGCCACCCTCTCCCTCCAAATGATATTTAGCAGCAAGTTGCCCTGATCCTTCTACTTCCAAAACATACCTCCAATCTGTCCGCTTCTCCCCCACAGCAGTCACAGATGACCTCTGACGGAGAAGAGCTTCACCCCACCCAGCTGGTCTCCGGCCCACTCCCAGCAGCTATAGCAATCTCTGAAGCCATGAATCATTACGTTTCTCTCCAGATGAAAACCCTGGAGTGTGCCTTCCCACTGCGCTTAGTAGATATTAAATACATGGCTGTTCTATTAATTTAATTAGCAACATAAATATAACCAAAATTTTTTTCACATATTTATATCTGACTTATTCCTTTGGAAATCAAGAATTTCCAAGTGCTTTCAAATGACTTAGGTAAATTTAGAACCATTTAAATTCATCACAGAAGTTAAAGTTTGTTCACATAAAGGTAAGAATACTAAATAATAATATTCAGTATTTGAAAGATGTATCTTTGATGATAAAATCTACTCTCACAGATTACAAGACAGAGTCTTCCTTCCTAGCCCACTGAACACCAACTCCTAATAATGAAGGGACTGCATTAGTGTGTACAGTAAAGAAATTCATTCCTACAGCTCCCTATCTGTCCACTTCAATGTCATCAATCAATGTACTTGAGGAAAAAGGTTTTTTGGTTCTGCCTTGTTCTTGTCTTTTAATCATTAGAAACAGAGGAAGGGAAATTGAGTTGCAGTTACCTGGGCTTGGTATTTTCGAACTTTAGTTATTTGGTTGGCTTTGGCCTCCATCCTCCCCACCAATGCCTCCAGTTCACACTCTAAGTTGTCTTTCAGTTCAACAGTTGGGGATTCTTGGATAAGTTTCGCAAGCTGCTGGTGATCACTATATAAAAAATAAAAGCAGGGCTTGGTTAAGTTACTGGTTTCATGGTTAGGTCCACCACAACCCACTCACCATGGTACCACTGCTCTGTGCAATATAAAATGTCTCAATTTCTTAAACAGAGCAACAAGACGTTTTAAAGGTTCAAGAAAGGCACTGGAGGCAAATGCAAGAGGAGTTCTTAATTTCAAAGACCTAATTATTTATATTTCTACCTCCCCCAGAACAATATAAAGGAAAGCCTAGAAAGAAAAGACCTAGTTCCTCAAATATATCCTAACTTACCATTTAAATTTAATTAAACTCAATGTATATCAAGCTCCCGAATAAGGAAATAAAACTTAAATGTAAACCCTGGTCTTAATAACATTTAACAATATTAGAAAAGGGAGAGATTTCCCCCAGAACAGTTGTATTTGTTAAGGTCCTAGTAACTTACTCAGTGGTCGGTGCAAGGACTGTGCTCAGATATTTGCTGAACAAATTAATATGGTTAATGAAGTCACCAAGAAGTTAAAATGAAGTTTTACAACTATAATTTAAAAAAAAAAAAGATTTTATTTATTTGAGAGGGAGGGATACAAGCAGCGGGGAGGAGCAGAGGGAAAGGGAGAACCAGACTCCCCGCTGAGCAGGGAGCCCGATGCGGGGCTCAATCCCAGGACCCCGGGAGCATGACCTGAGCCGAAGGCAGACGCTTAACTGACTGAGCCACCCAGGTGCCCTTAGAACTAAATATAATTAAAAAAACCAAAAACTAAAACTCACAAGCTCATTTGCCCAAATTCATCTTGTAAGGTCTGTAAGACTTCTGATAACTCTTCATTAATGCTGTTGGAGGAGGAAGGCGTTACTGACAACTTCTTACTTTTACCACTTCGTGAAGAACCTTGCTTTGTCAAAGGAACACTGTTGACCACTCGATCATTGCACAGGGCTTTACTGTGTTGCTTCATTAGATGCAAGACATGCTGAACATTGGCTACCACAGCATGGCTAGGACTGGTGGACTGAAGAAAAATGAGAATTAGCTGAAGCCACATCCTCTAAATCTGTTTTCTTGTTTACTCCCTAAGCTGAGTAAAAAGACCCCCACCCATAAAGAGGCTATGATATAAATCTTCTAGACTAAATCCAAATACCAAGTCCCATTTAACCTCTGAAATATCTCCAAATCACCTTGGTCTCCACCCTACTGTCGTTCCCTTGCAACCACCTCTACTTGCTACAGGAAGATTCCATCTGGCCTCCCTGCCCCCAGTGTGTTCAGTCTTTAACTCCATAGTGCTATCAGCACTCCCCCTAAAATATTACTCTAGTAGTAATATGAGGGCGTTCTCCTACTTGAATTATTTGATGTTAAGCCCACTAACTCCAATGTCCAAACTCCTTAGCATAGAAAAAAAGTCTTCTATCATTGAGCTGCAACTGATACTGTCTGGTCTTATGTCTCACCATCTCCTAATTTCTATGCTTGCTTGCTTTACTTATTTAATTGTTTATTTAAATTCAATTTAATTAACATATAACAACGTGGATGGAACTAGAGGGTATTATGCTAAGTGAAATAAGTCAGAGAAAGACAAATACCATGATTTCACTCATGTGGAATTTAAGAAACAAAACAGATGAACACAGAGGAAGGAAAGGAAAAATAAAGATGAAAACAGAGAGGGAAGCGAACCATGACAGACTCTTAACTCTAGGAAACAAACAGGGTTGCTGGAAGGGAGGGAAGTTGGGGGATGGGGTCACTGGGTGACAGGCATTAAGGAAGGCACTTGGAAGTAATGAGCACCGGGTGTTGTACGCAACTGATGAATCACTGAAATATCTCTGAAAATCTGCATTATTTAAATAAACTGTATTTGCACATGCCATTTCTTTTGTGTGGCCAGTATTTTTTACTGTTCTTTAAAACCCAGTTCAAATATATTAACTTTTAACGAATTCCTTAAAACCTCAAGGTAATGAATTGGTCCAATTAAGTAGTCCATTCTCAGATCACCTACAGCATTTATTACTATCATAGTGCTTATCACAATATATTGCAACTGTGTTTGCACATTTATTTCACCTACTAAATAGTGTATGTACTCCCAGGTGGTAGGGACTGTTGTCAAATTCATTTCTCTATCCTCAAATAGTAAGATGCACAAAGTTCATCCTTGTCACATAAACAATAGGAAAAACCTGGTATCCTTCTCAAAATTTCTGGTTTTGGATATTAAACAATAATCTCCATATGCTATTTCAATTTACAAACAGATGGCACGACTACCTTGCCTCCATAAGCATCATCCAGACAGCTTGTTTAAAATCCAGATTCCTAAGTAGCACTCCAAACTCAGTGTGGGATCGAGGCTTGGAAATGTGTATTTTTAAGTTTGCCAGTTGATTCTGACCAGCCAGGTTTGAAAACCACTGTGCTAAGCTGATGGATACTCTCTTTTATCCTGCTTTCTATTGTTAGGTAGCAAACTGAATCCAGCATTATATATGAAGAAGTATACATACAATATCTAAGTGGGGTTTATTCCAGGAATTCAAGACTAGTTCAGTTATTTTCAAAGATCAATCAACATAATGTAGCGTATCAACAGTAAAAAGGAAAAATCGCATAACCACATCATTTAATGAAGAAAAGCATTTGAAAACATCCAATACACAATCAGGTACTTTAAGCAAAGTAAAAAGAAACAGAAGGAAATTTCCTCCAGTTGATAAAAGCATTGACAAAGAACCTACAGCTAACATCCTATTTACTGGTGAGACTGAATGCTAATGCTCTCCCCCCACTTAAAGATCAGAAAAAAGGCAAGGATGTCCACTCTCATCACTCTTGCTTAATGTAATACTGGAAATCCTAGCTAGTGCATTAAGGCAAAAAAAGGAAATAAAAGACATGCAAATTAAAAATAAATAAAACTGTCCCTATTTACAGATGACATGCTTTTCTACATAGAAAATCCTAACCAATCCAAAAAATAATTCCTAGGACAAGTAATTCAGTGAATCACAGAATGTAAGTTCAACATACAAAAACGAAATACACTAACAATGATCACATAGAAATTAAATTAAAACTAAATACAACTTACATTTGCTTCAAAAAAATATATGAGTATAAATCTAATAAAACAGACATGGGACCAATATGCCAGAAACCATAAAATACTGGTGAAAGAAATCAAAGATCTAGATAAATGAATAAAAGCTACACGATACTCATGGTCTGGAAGACTCAACATAACAAGGACGTCAATTCTCCTAAGCTGATCTATAGGTATAATATAATTCCAATCAAAATTGTAACAAGACCTTTTTTTTCGTAGACATAGATAAGCTTATTCTAGAATTCATACGAAGAGTCAAAGAAACTAGAAGAGCTCAAACAATTGTGAAAAAGAATCACTCTGCCTGATGTTAAGACTTACTACAAAAAGCCACAGTAATCAAGGCAGTGTGGTACTGGCAAAGACGTGAACACATATATCAATGGAACATAATAAAAAATAAACCTTGACCTAACAAGCCTCATACTGTATACAAAAATCATTTCAAGTAGATCACAGATTTAGATGTAAAATATAAAACTATAAAATATGAAACATAAGTGAAAATCTATAGTATGTCGGTCCTGGCAAAGAGTTCTTAGACCTGACAGCAAAAGCATGATTCACAAAAAGCAAAAATCAATTGACTGCATTTCATCAAAACAAAAAGCTGCTCTGTGAAACACTGTAAGAGGAAGAGAGACTGGGGGATATACTTGCAAACTATGTATCTGATATATGACTTGTATCTAAATACAGAACTCTCAAAACCTAACAGTAAAAAAAACAAACAAAATAACCAACCCAATTAAAAAAGGGCAAGAAATGTAGGTAGATATTTCACTAGAGGATATACGGATGGTAAATAAGCACATGAAAAGAATAGGACTACCATCACTAGTGTAATATAAATTAAAAGCACAGTGAGATATCATAACATACACAGAACAGCTAAAATTAAGTGAAAATATTAAATGCTGGTAAAGATGGGGAAAAACTTCATCTCTTGGGCATTGAAACTGGGAATGAAAAATGGTACAATCACCCAAAAATAGTTGGGTAGTTAAAAAACAAAATATACACTTACCATACAATCCAGCAATCACATTCCCGGACATTTATCCCAGAGAAATGAATACTTAAGTCCACACAAAAACCTATACACGATGTTTACACTGGTTTTGTTTGTGAACACCAAGAATTGGGAGCAACCCAAAGGTTCTTCAATGGGTGAATTATTAAACTGTGGTACATTCACACCATGCATATTCAATCAAGAGAAAAGAAGGAACTATGGATACACATGACAATTTGATGAATCTTAAGGGAATTATACTGAGTGAAAAGGTCAATCTCAAAAAGGTTACATCCTGTGTGATTCCCATTTTTGAAAGGGCAAAACTGGAGATATGGAGTGGTGGTGGTTACACATATATAAACATGATATAAATGCACTGACCAAAACCTGCATATGCGTGTGCACGTGTACACACCCACAAGGACATGTAAAACTAGAGAAATCTGAACAAGGTCTTTGGATTGTACCAGTGTTCATCTCTTGGTCATGAAACTATACTACGTTATGTAATGTACTGCTGCTACGGGTACACCAGATGAAGGGTATGTGAGACCATTTATTATTTCTGCAACTTTTGTAAATCTAGAATCATTTCAAAATTAAAAAAGTTAGTCTATGTTTTTATCAAGATGATTTAAATTCACCCACAATTAAAATGGTTTAGATATACATTCTCCCCCGCAATTCTGCAGTCATCAATACAACCTTGATGATTATCAAGAACCAAGTTCATTTGTTTCATTAACAATTTAAATGCTGATATACATGGTATTCATTTAAAGTGTGAAAATTTGTGAGTATGTGAAATCACTATTTCACTTGTAACCTGTAATAAGTATTTGCTACACTAATTACCTGCCTATGTATACTTGCAATAAGCAGTATATAGTTTTTAAAATTCTTTTTCCTGTTATTTCTGATTGTATTTATTAATATAATTTTTTATCTATTTGACCTATAATTTAAAACAAAGACATAAAATATGTCTTTATGTCTTTTTAATTTCATTTTTCTAGTATTTTTACTGCATTTTACAAGTGTACTGGTCTATGACAACATATAATTAAAAATAAAAACTGATACTTCCCAACAGAGAGTTCGACGGAACACTTGGCTACGTGAAAGTACATTCTTAGCTATTTGAATATTTTTTTTTTTTAAGATTTTCTTTATTTGAGAGAGTGAGCGAGTGAGAGAGAGAGTGTGAGCAGGGGGAGGAGCAGAGGGAGAGGGAGAAGACGACTCCCTAAGAAGGGAGCCCGATGAGGGGCTCAATTCCAGGACTCCATGATCATGAATTCAGCTGAAGGCAGACAGTTAACCAACTGAGCCACTCAGGTGCCCCTATTTGAATAATATTTCACAAAGAGTACAAATAATTTCAGGAGAGTTTAGGTTGAAAAGACTGGTCTTTGAACCTGTCCTGTTCAACCTTTGTATTAATGACTTCAGTGAGAATTATCAAAGACAGGCAATTAAATTTGGAGATAACACAAATAATGAACTAGATTCTAATGCAATGTGGGATAGGGTGAATCTATTCCTACAGTTTCATTTATTTAGAAATTCTGTATAAAATAAATCTACAAGTATAGGACCTACACTACAAAGGCTAATGCAAAGATTCAGAAAAACACCTGTTACCTCAGCTGACTATAAAATAAATGAAAGGGAGGGATGATGTGGCTTCCCCCAGAACATTAATATGATGCTAGGCTGAGAGACTCCCAGAATATGACAAAGTCTCTATTCTGTGCTAGTCACACCACATTTAGAAAGGAAGAGTGATGAGAAAGTAAAGAAACTCAGAAAACACAATAGCTGAAGAAAATGGAAGTGCTTATAACCTATAATAGAATAAGGAGATGAGAATAAAGATAAAGTTATTTTCAAAAGTTTTAAAATTTCCCTACCATCAGGGCCTCATTTGTTCTATGTGGATCCCTGAGAGCAGAAAAAGAACAATGAGAATTTTCAGTGAAAGATTTTAACTTATTGAGGAACTTTCAAATAAAGTGGTCTAGAAATGTATTAATGAGGTCTCATCAGATGTATTTAAAAAAAAAAAAAGATTATTTATTTTAGAGAGTGAGTGGGAAGAAGGGGAAGGGCAGGGGGAGAGAGAATCTCAAGTAGACTCCCTGCTGAATGCAAAGCAGGACTCCGGGCTTGATCCCAGGACCCTGAGATCATGACCTGAGCTGAAATCAAGTCAGTCGTCAACCAACTGAGCCACCCAGGCGCCCCTAAACTAACACAGTATTAAGCACTTATTAGAGATAAGTACTTGCTGATATTTGAAAAAATTATCATCTCTACATTTAAACACTATTTCTGACTGCCTCTTGGAGGAGAATGAGTTCTGTAAGTAATATGCATGTGAGGACAAACAGGATGTAATTTCTATTTACTTAAATATCTACCTATATTTAAATATAAATGAACAAGACTGATACTAAAAATCTCATGCTACAAATATACGATTTCCTATTTCATTTAATCCTATCTGCAACCACCCCTTCTCCAAACCAGGGTGTCAGATTTTGTTACGTAACTTTCCTTGCACATATGCTTCATCTGCTTTAAAGTCCCCCTAGTCTCTTCCCTCCTCCCCCAAACCTATAAAATCTTCTGTCTCGTTTTCACATCATGATGATCCATACTAATAAAGGGGCAGAAAACTGTTTTCAACATTTATAGGTGTACAGGTGTTATGAGTTGATTTAATTTAAAGAGCTAAGTTGTAAAGAAAAAAAAAAATCCAGACTTTGAGAAACTCACCTTTCCAGCCACAAACGGCATATCCCCCAAGCATAATCTATAATGTGGTTGTGTAGCAAAATAGTTCCTAGAACCTTTCTGAATGGAAAGGAAAGAAAAACAAGTTTACTCACATGATGATAAAAGCTGACCATATACAACTAACCCGAAATTTCAGCTTAATGCTGGGCTACTACTTGCTTTATCAATACTGGAATGTTCTTGAGCTCCTAATAATACTTGACAACATGCATTCTAGCCTAGGAAAGGCTAGGAAGGAAAAAATAGTACCTGCCAAAATGGCCATTACAGTCTCAGTAAAGAAACAGTGTGCGTATGTATGTGATATATGTATAGTCACATACACCTAAAAACATTTTAAGAGGAAAAGTTCGTCAATAGCAATACTGAATAATAATTAAGACTTGTGTAGTGTTTTGCAGTTCCAAAATGCTTTCATGTATATTATCTATCAAGATGAAAATTTATTAGTAGTTATTACTTAATCCCATCTTCCCAACGAAGAAACTGAATGAAAGAGATTTCCTTATCTAAGGGTGACATATCACATTGTTTTATGAGTATTTTCACATAAATTACGCGAAGTAATAATCAGCACTTTGACTTATGGGTCCTGTTTTTGTACCTTTTCTGGTGGTTTTGACTTCTTTTTTTTAACTCTTCTTGCACTGGGAACAACTGGAGTTGCCTTATCTTCAAAGATAATTCTATTTGTTTCTAGACCAGTCTGCAACTAAGAAAAATAGGACAGCATAAAATTAATGCTATAGAAATAAAACCTATTATTTAAATTTGAGATTTGCTACGTAAAGACCTGTAAAAGCCTATAGTAGTATCAGACTGAAAACCACATCACAGCTGTGTAACTTGTCTTGAATCAATCTGTCAACATTTACCAAATATTTTAAATCAATACAAAGTCTCTCATTTTATGTTGAAGTGCTGTGTTATAATTTGCTCTTTTTTTTTTTTTTAGCTTGAAACCCTCTAGCTCCATTATCTGTAGTTGTTCCATAAATTAGACCTAATGAATTAAATGCAATGTATCTAACTCAAAACCAATGCCTCAATATTTTCTTCTTTTTTACACATGGCCACCACATCAGTGCCAGACACAAAGCAGTTGGAGAGCGAAATACATTTCTTCCTCTTTAAAAACTCATACTCTTACAACTTAAGAAAAAGAAACCAGAAATTTATGTCCAAAAGAACTGAAAGGTATGTTACAGTAAATGCTATTATGCCCTTTTCTCTAGAAGGTTGGTAACTACATTAATTTAAAAATAGTTTCCTATGCACATGGTAGAAATTCCATAACCAATTACTAGGAATTTCAAATAAGGACTGGTGCCTTCCCTAAACCAACTTGCAGATTATCTATTTGTGTGGCAGAATTTTACCATTTTAAAGTAATTTCATTGTTTTTTCTCTTGTTTGACCACTCCAATATTAGGAAGATATAATATGAAGACCACTTCAACAATGGTAAAATCCAAGCTCTGAATGGTTAAATATCTTGCCTAAGACTATGAAAGTTAAGGTTAGCTTGACTTGGGGGCACCTGGGTGGCTTGGTCAATTAAGCGTCTGCCTTCGACTCAGATCATGATCCCAGATGTCCTAAGATGGAGCCTGGCTTCTGGCTCCCTGCTCACTGGGGAGTCCGCTTCTCTCTCTCCCTCTTCTCCACCGCCCCCCCCCAACCATGTGTTCACACGCTCTCAAATAAACAAAATCTTAAAAAAGGTTAGCTTGACTTGGAACCATGTATGATCCCTGGTCATTATTATTCCACTACAATAGTGTTCACTATCAAAATCTTGACTGAAACTCAGAAGTCAAAATCTTGACTGAAACTCAGAAGTCAAAACCTTTACTATAATATCAGTAATAACTATTTGGTCCCTTCTTTATGCCTGAGAAATGAAAAAAGAAAGCGAAAATACTGTAAATTAACTTTTTAAATTCATAAGATAATTAACTTAATTTTTATTTCATGTACAATAGAACTCACCACCACAATGTACATAAAGCACAATCCATGAGTTTGCATGTTACAAGTGAGGAAATGGACACACAGTAAAATGGCCTACCCTAAAGTGGAATGGGCAGAGAAACCAAGTAATCTCAAAATTTGTTGGGGATCAAAAATAAAGCCACATGACTATGTAACTCAGCACAATGAAGCAAAAATAAAATAACATAAAAACAAAAATACACAAATTGATCAGAAGGTAAATATTTGCGAAAGAAAATACATCAGGTTTAATAGAAACAGATTATGTTAACTCCATCAGTTCTGGGAAGAAATCGAAGAAGTACACAAGACGACAAAGGTTAACAGAATGTTTACAGTCCTGCAAGCCCACACATGAACTGAGCTCAGGAATCCACTGGCAACTGACCACAGCCTGAACTGCAGAGCCTCCATTCCTAAATGTTTTGGAATCAAGACCTACTTCTTGTGTTAATATGATGAGAAAAAACACATACAAATTTATAAAACTTAAAGGCTTTGGAAGCGTGAGGGCCATACACGGGAGTTATTTGAATAAATAAGCTCTTAAGAGAGTCTCCCATTACAAACAAGGTGTTTATTTATCAGACTTACTGGGTACAAAAGTATTACTGTATCTTTTAGAAATGCAGTTCTGGTTGGTATACATAAATTCAATGTTTCTGTGAATTCACACTGCCTCACCTATTCTATCTGGGAGCCGATGCATGGGATAAAATCAAAGACTAGGAGCAAACAGAGCTCGCTTTCCTTATATGGTAGCTTTTGTGAATTAGTATGGATCACTAGCTATTGGGTCAGCCCATTACCTCAATTTCTGTCCTGGTGTTTTGAGGCCACCAAGGAAAAGGAAAATGTGTAAGAAGGAAACTTACATGATGGCTTTCAACCATTTCCAGTAGTGTTCCATGTGAGAAAATTTTACATGATTATGTATTACCTTATAATATATATTATCTTTGATGTTTAAGTCTACTCATATTTTTAAAATGACTGAAACCCCACAATTTGAAAAACTCTAAAAAACCGCCCAACTTTTACGCTCTGCCTGTAAAAATATAGGTTTATAATTTTCCGTATCAAGTTATGTCTGACAATTTATATATTGGGCTATTCCAAAATATAAATAATCTAAGCAGCCCACGTTTATTTTTTTATTATTATTTTTTTAAAGATTTTATTTATTTGATAGAGAGACAGCCAGGGAGAGAGGGAACACAAGCAGGGGGAGTGGGAGAGGAAGAAGCAGGCTCCCAGTGGAGGAGCCTGATGTGGGGCTCGATCCCAGGACTCTGGGATCATGGTCTGAGCTGAAGGCAGACGCTTAACGACTGAGCCACTCAGGCACCCCTAAGAAGCCCACATTTAATCTTTTGTTTATTATATAAAGGAAAGTATGAAATATGAGGAGCCTACCTGCTGACACTGCAACTTACCTGGGCTGCCTTAGCTTGCATACGTTTCCTTTCCTGTTCTTCTTCATGGAGTTTTGCTTCCAACTCTTGCATTTTTTTCTAGTGATAAAAATAATAAAAGTGGTTAGTGAAAAGATTGTGTCTTTTAGCACAGTAAATATATGCTTGTTAGTTTACTCTAGTAATGACACTGTGCTTGCCAGTAACCATGACACTTTCCTTTGTGATTCATTATTAGTCATTTGTGAAGTAGCTGTGAGGCAGTTGAACAGAATTATGGGTAAAATCTATGGCCAAAGAACACAGCTCTGTATGAAGGCATATAGGATACATGGAAGCTAAATTGGGAACTTAATCTCAGTGGTATTAAATACTTTCCAAGTGAATCAATTAAAACTAAAGAGAACAACTTAAACCAAGTAATACAAGCCTTAAGGATGATCAGAAACATTTAAGCTTCCAACATTTTCAAAAAGAACTACTTCCTTATGTACAGCAAGATTATAAAATGTGAATATTTACACTTTTGTCCTTTAAAAATTCCTATTTCTTTGCTACAAGGTCACTTTTCTTCCTATGAATATCCAGTACTATAAAATGATTAATTTTACAAAAGAACCAGTATTATGCCCTGATGAGTAATAGAAACATTCACTGACTTCTGCCAAGGCTTGCATTGTGGTAAGTTTGTTATACTCCTGTTCCAGAAGATCCAACTTTTCAAGCTGGCTCTGCACATGTGTTTGATCATGTTGTCGTTCTCTTTCGAGGGAAACCTGGGGAACAGTATTAAACGCAGCATGATAATCTGACAAAACAAAAAGCAAGTGACATGGGGCATATACTATATTTGCCTGGCCTTTCATAGAACTACTTGGATACTACAGAGATATTCTAGGAGAACAATATTAAGAAGAAACCACAGGGGGAAAACAAAAAATACAAGTGGAATCTTGTTCTTACCATATACTATTATAACATTTGGTTCCATATACTGAGACTTTCATTACACTCTGGGATAGCAGGGATTTATTAGATACATATACACTAATACTGTCAATCAGTCTGGCTCCCTTACACAGTTAAGCTCTAAACTAAGGTGATAGGGGCGCCTGGGTGGCACAGCGGTTAAGTGTCTGCCTTCGCTCAGGGCGTGATCCTGGCGTTGTGGGATCGAGCCCCACATCAGGCTCCTCCGCTATGAGCCTGCTTCTTCCTCTCCCACTCCCCCTGCTTGTGTTCCCTCTCTCGCTGGCTGTCTCTGTCTCTGTCACATAAATAAATAAAATCTTTAAAAAAATAAAAAAAATAAACTAAGGTGATAATTATGTTTTTTGTATCTATCATTTGTACTTCCTCTGAATTCTGTGTAAAACGTCTATTATTTTTTTAGTTTTAGTGTTAAGGCTTTAAAAAGATGGCCACTTGACAGTCCCAGAGTAAACCATTAAACTAGGCTAAATTGAGGTATATTGGTAAAAAGCCAAAACACTAAGCACTTAAATTTATAAACAGCATATCTTCATCTACAAGACTATGGCTGTAAGTGTCATACTAACAGAAATTTGAATAAGATTAAATAAAACAGTAATTTTTTCCCAGGAATTTGTGGGAACTATCAATTCCCTCCAATCCACCTTAGTGGATAGTTGCTGCCCTTAAAAAATACACTGTTAAAAATGGGCATAAATCATATTTTATTTTCAGTATTGGAACCATTCTTATGAAATGGACTATTTAAAATTTACTAATGAAACAAGGTTATTAATTCAAAGACATTTATTATACATGCCTAATAGATATACTAATCAAAACATTTTACTCTTCTCTTATAGATGCTTTCTAACCTAAGAATTGGAATATCTCAATGAAAAGAATTACTATACTACCGTATATAATGTTTTCCATTTCCAATCATATGGCAGATTGAACTGACGACCCCTTTCCCCACCCTATAAATGATTCCAAGTAATTTCAGTCTTGGGCTGTCATACTGTTCAAAAGCCAGAAGCTATCAAAGCTGTACGCAGGGGATACGGGAGGGTGTGTGAGGGTCATCAAAGGAAACCTCTTTATAGCTATGCTGAAGAAACAAATTACATTTTCCCTCAAAGCTTACACTAGTTGTTTCTCAAGATGACCTACTGGTACTACTATCACTGATTAAGATAAAAGGAGAAATGATTATTGTAACAGAACCGTTAGTCTTTACTGAGAAAAAAAATCTTTAGGTCAGTCTAACTTTCCCCATAACTAACTTGAAAACGAATCTGTGATGCACCATACCTGTTTTTCTAAGACAGATGTCCTTTCCATTTCTGCATGCTTTATCATGTTGCGCATGTATTCCAACTGTTTTTCTAAAAGATTACATTTATTTTCTGCAGCTAACAACTGAGATGTCAGTTCTAAAAAGAATACGTAAGAAAAGCAGAAATTAGCTCACTCATGGAAGAGTTGTAATAAGCTGTTAATGGGAACTGACTCTACTGTGTATACAACAAACACTTTACAGTAGCTCTACAAGCCTATTCAGATGACCTAAGTCATTCCCTTTCTATATGCTAGTCCAATCTGTCTTGAATTCAGTCAGTAAATATAATGCAGGACCATCAGTAAGCGCTCTTCGAAATGCACTTGAGTATGATTTAATTCTGAAGTGCCCAAAGACACTGACTACTAGAAAATACTAATGTGAAATTGCTTTTAGAATAATTTTACAATACTTATTTTGTGTATTTCATTTTGTATTTTGTGTATTTGTAGGTTTCATTCCCTTCATAATTAAACAAACCTTGATTGTGCTTTGACTCCTCATTCTTTGAATTCTCTCTTTCTTGTATCTGTTCATCCAATACTTTCTTATATTCAATTGTTTCTCTAGACAAGGTTTTCACACTTTCTTCTGCCTGAATCCTTTCAAGTTCTAAGCGTCGAATCTTATCTTGAAGATTCTTCAGAGCAGAAAATATAGCTGTCAAATCCAAACATAAATAATATAAATATATGGAGATAGTTCAATGAAAAAAAAACTCATCTAAATAAAAAATAAAATATGGGTGGGCCCAGGGGAGAATCACCCTTTGGGGAAAAATGAAATGCTAATTACTGCCACATAATTGTTTTTTAAAAAACCTATTTAAAGACATATTCAGAGTCTCTGAAATGTGCTAGATACTCAAAAACCAAATTCTGGTAAAACATTTTAAAGATTTGATAAAATGGTAAAAATATTTAGCTAATCATATAAAATTCATAGCTGTCCAAAAGTACATTAACTACCAATCCTTTTTCTGTTTTATTAATAGGATCACATGCAGAATCCAACTGTAGAGTTAAAGATCTCAAGCACAAAAAGGGCTATTTTTTTTAAATCTCAATTTTTCATTATATAGGAAAAATTCTAATCATTCTTTAAACTGCCCCCCCAAAGTTTCTGATTATAAAAGTAATACAGTCACTACAGAAGGCACAGGAAAATACAACAAAAAGAACAACTTATACTCCTTCTACCAAGAGATAGATAATGACTATCATTTTTGGTAATAACTTTCAATCTTTTTTGATACCCATAAAATAAACTGAGATCGAAATTTATCTGAGTTTTGTTTTTCACTTTAGCACTATGACTGTGAGCATTCCCTCATACAATCAGCTAATCTTAAAAGATTACTTCCTCATAATCAATAATTTAAAATTGAAAAATTAAGTTGCTGGGTCAAAAAATATCCATATTTGAAAGGCTCTTAAAACAAAGTACCTTCATAAAAGGCTGTATCAATTTATACTTTCATCAGATGTATGTGTCTTTGGCAACAGATACCACTATTAATTACAATGTTTCTGTTATTTTGATTAAGAAACAAAAACTACTTCTGGTTATTTTATTTTGCATTTCTATTAAAAATATATATATATAATATAAAATACGTATAAACATATATATTATATATATTATATATAATATATATAAAGATTATACCTTAGAAAGTATATATATATATAACTGGCCAATTTTCTTTTGAATTCCTTAAGAAAAAGTTCCCCCATCTCTTTATTATTGGTCTATTCCAGAAAATACAGCTGCCGGTTTAGATGCTGTCAGTTTTGGTATAAAGATGTTTTGATTTTTCATATCATTATAACAATCTTTCACATCAAGTTCTTTATATAAGTAGAACATTCTTCTGAAACTTCAAGAATATATAAACTTTTATTTTCCTTTATTGTACTTACAGTTTCACATGTTTATATTTAATTCTTTAACTGAAATAAAACATACTTTTGTATTGAAGGAAGAACTTTAAATGGCATCTGTATCATATACCAAATTCACACAGGTACCAATATATATAGATGTAATTATTACTTACACACACATACCTGAAACCACAGTTTCAGGACTCTTACTCTGATTTCATTATTACTATTCTAGTGTTTTAACTATTAAGACCTTATAAACATCAATACTGCCAGTCTCCCACATTACAGAAATCTTTAAAACATTTCAAATTTATTCTTACCAATATTCAGAAACATTTAGCCTAAACAATGACTTACATGAAACATCACGTAAACCATATAATAATGTAGGAAGAACTGTTGTCTTGTAAAAATCCAGGCTTCTTACTCAAGACAAGGCATACTTTTCCATTTATTAATATAATTCATTCATTCACTGAATTTTTAGAGCCTAGAATGTTATAGGCCCCAAACAGGAGACTGATACATTTTATAATATAGCCAGCTTATTCTTTCTATTATGCAATGAGACTACAGTGTAATTAGAAAGAACACAGACATGAAACACATACAATGTAGAAACCTGAAAAATCAACGGAAAAGACCATGAGAAAAGAGTTCAGATTTAAGATTAGTATTTAAAGAAACAATTCTTTAAAAAACCCAGAGTAATTAGATAATAAATGTAATAGGAAAAGAGAAAATTATTTTTATGCCTTTTAATATCAATTCAGGTTCCCCCCACCAAGATTTATTTATTTATTCCAGAGAGAAAGAACGCAGTTCGGAGGAGCAGAGGGAGAAAGAGAAAGAAACTCAAGCACATGCCACTCTGAGCACAGAGCCTAATGTGGAGCTTGATCCCAACACCATGAGAGCGGAAACCAAAAGGTGGACACCCACTGTGCCACCCAGGTGCTCCATCAATACAGCTTTTTTTTTTAAACCTCTTCTGAACTACTAAAACTTTGTAATACCAAACATTTCTTGCATTCCTTCATTAGATTATACCTAATAGTGTATGATTTTGCTAGTATTTCACTTCTGCATTTACAGTTACTAGAGCAATTGGCTGGAACAACACCATTTTTCTTCTGTATTTCAGCAACTGTAGTATCACAGATGTGCTGGATTAACAAAAAGACCCAGCTTGAGGTATATGCTCTCCTTTTCTACATTCTGGAATAGCTTCTGTATCACCAAAATTATTTCAACGTTTCTCAACAACATAAAAAAATGGAAAGATATACCACGCTCCTGAACTGAAGGAACTGTTAAAATGCCCTTATTACCAAAAGCAATCTACATAGTCAACGTAATCTTTATCAAAATATCAACTGGTATTACTCACAGAACTAGAACTTAATCCTAAAATTTACATGGAACCAGGAAAGACCCTAAATAGCCAAAGCAATCTTGAGAAAGATAAACAAAGCTGGAGGTATCACAATCCCAGATTTCAAGATACACAACAAAGCTATAGTAATCAAAACAGTATGGTACTGACATAAAAATAAACACACAGATCAATGGGAACAGGATGGAGAGCCCAGAAATAAACTTGTATGATCAGTTAATCTGTAACAAAGGAGGCAAGAACATACACTGGGGAAAAGACAGACTCTTTAATAAGTGGTACTGGGAAAACTGGACAGCTATATGCAAAAGAATGAACACAGACCACTTTCTTGAGCCAAATACAAAAATAAATTCAAAATGGATTAAAGACCTAAATGTGAGACCTGAAACTATAAAACTCCTAAAAGAAAATATAAGCAGTAATCTCTTGGACACTGGCCTTAGCAACACTTTTATAGATATGTCTTCTTATGACAGGGAAACAAAAGCAGAAATAACCTACCGGGACTGTATCAAACTAAAAAGCTTTTACATAGCAAAGGAAGCCATCAACAAAATGAAAAGGCAACCTACTGAATGGCAGAAGATATTTGCAAATCCTGTCTCTGATTTAATGTCCAAAATAGACAAAGAACTCCTAAAACATAACACCAAACAAATCCACAAATAATCCAATCAAAAACGAGAAGACATGTATAGACATTTTTCCAAAGAAGACATATAGATGGCCAACAGACAGACACATGAACAGATGTTCAACATCACTAATAATCAGGGAAATGCCAAGTCAAAACCACTATGAGGTTTTTCACACCAGTCAGAACAGCCAGTATCAAAACGACAAGAAATGACAAGTGTTGACAAGGATGTGAAAAGGGATCCCTTATGCACTGCTGACAAGAATATGAGCTGGGGAAAACACTGTGGAAACATTAAGGAGGTTCCTCAAAAAAAAAAAAAAAAGAAAAAAGAAAAAAAGAAAAAAGAAATACCGTGTGATCCAATAATTCCACTACTGGTTACCCAAAGAAAACACACTAATTTGAAAAGACACATGCACTCCTACGTTTACTGCAGCATTATTTATAATAACCAATCTAAGTGTCCATCCATAGATGAATAAAGAAGATGTGGTATATATAATGGAGTATTACATATTCCACACATATATACATAATGGAATATTATTCAGCCATAAGAAAGAACAAAATCTTGCCATACATGACAACATGGATCAACTTAGAGAGTTTATGCTAAATGAAGTAAGCCAGAGAAAGACAAATACCGTATCATTTCACTTGTATGTGGAGTCAAAACAAAAACAAAAACAAACCCCAATAAACAAACAAAACAGAAACAGACTCATAAATACAGAGAACTGGTGGTTGCCACAGGGAGGAGAGTGGGAGATAGTAAGAATAGTGAAGGGGATTAAGAGGTACAAACTCCAGTTACAATAAGTCACAGGGATGAAAAGTACAGCATAAGCAACACAGCCAATAATACTGCAATAACACTATATGGTGATAGTAAACTACACTTACTGTGGTGAGAAGAGTGTAATATATAGGACTGTCAAATCCCTACGTTGTATACCTGAAACTAATTTAACACTGTGTGTCAACTATCCTTCAATTAAATAAATTCCTACAAAAAAAATTTATACAGCAGACCTGAACCTTGGCTACCCTCTGGAAACAAGGCTCTTGGAACGTTCCCTAAGTTACTAATTAATAAGGCTTTGTATGCCTATGGCACTAAATCCCGCTGCCCAAGTCTGCCTTGATTGTGTAAATGAAGTGTTTTATGGCTAATATCATGACTGCACAGGCACAAAGTGTTTGTGTGACCAGCTCCAAATAAAAGCCATAGTGTCAGAGCCTTAAGTGGGCTTTCCTGGGCAGAAACAACTACACATCAATACAGTTTATTGCTGGAGGAAGAAGTGTTTTTCTGTGTGACCTCCATGAGGGAGAAATTTGGAAGCCTGCATCTCGGAGAGATTCTACTACAGTAAGTCTCAGCCATAATTACAACCACTTCTGAAACTTGTGAGTCATCTGAGTTAATCTCCTACCATGTAGGTGGTCCTGAGGTCCCAGAATATTAAAAATTCAATGATGTTTTCAGATTCCACAAGGCAACTAAATTTTAAGAAACCACTTGTTAAGTTTTGGTGTAATATCAAATAAAAATATCCACAAATTGTTGGAAAGGCTATTAAAGTATTACTTCTTTTCCTCCTACATATCCATGTAAGGCCACATTTTTTTCACATACTTCAATCAAAACAATTTATTAACACAAATGGAATGCAAAAATAGATGAGAATCAAGGAGTTTTCTATTAAGTCAGAAATAAGAGATTTACAAATTATAAAATATAACAATGTCACTCTTAGCAGCATACTTTTTAAATTTGGAAAACAGTTATTCTTCATTAACATATTTATATAAACATGAAGTGGGTTAATTAGGGTTTCCTGAACTAAAAAATTGGAGAACCAGTATTTTAGGAAGAACAGATGGGCAGTAAATTGTTATCAATACCTAGCACACTAGCTATAACTTGATTCTCTCACTGGTCACAGTAATGCTGAGCTTTTCCCAACAAATTTGTAATAGACCAAGATGTTTTCTCTCTCAGCTCTTATGGGGGCCATGAGTGGTCTGGCACAGTGGAAGACCCCAGACTAGTTCCCATCAGTCCCGTCAGTTTATCTCCATGTGCTATACATGTGTTACCATATCATTTACCACACGGACTAGGATAAGTGAAAGGTTTAGACAGTAATGGCCTAGCAGAACTGCCTCACAGTTATCTTGATTCAGATGTTCAAGCCATTCTGCACACTACCATTATGTGAAGTGTATTAAATCACATGAACAATAAGTTAAACTTTATTGGATTGACATTAGTTACCATTTTTTTTAAAGGGCTCCAAGGGGGAGGGAAAAAAAGGGGTTCCAAGGACAATACATTTTTTGAAGGCAGCAATAACTTCTAATTTCTTATCTCTTTTCTAAAATTCAAAATGAATATGAAAATAAGAATTACAAGAAACATACTTTAATTATCTCTTTCCATGGCAGTAATCAAACTACATTTTCAAAGTGATTATTAGATAGCAAAGTGAAACGGTAATTTATCAAAAGAAAATATATTAAACTAGCACTAAAGAAGAATAATAAAGTCTTTTTTCCTGTAATGTATTAGTGCAAAAAAAGCATTTATCAAATATAAAGAAGAAAAGTTTATCATACAGAGTAGCTATTCAAAGTAAGACTTCACTCATTCAAACAGAAGTCTGGTGTTTTCCACGAGTATCTATATCAATGCTCAACTTACCAACTAGAAACCTCTTACTTACAGGATATAGTGTTTCAAAGATAATGATAATAAAGAAAATGCTAATTAATTAAATGGTTAATAAAACAAGTAATAAAATGCCACTCATCTGAACACAGCAGCTAAAGACTAGCAATTTTGAAAAATTAAAGTTGTACAGCATACAAACAACATATGGTAAAAAAGCAAAGAATAAATAACTGAAGCCCACAGTGGATAAAAATCTGTTGAAATTTAGTAATTATTTAAAAAATAAGTACACACACAAAAATAATCATGCAACAAAGTTCTATCAGGAGTACAAGTTCTAGGAATTAGATATCAATCCTTCCACTACAATATTTTATCTAGTTCTAATCTTTACCTCTATCTAAAACTTTTAAAAAAAGTTCAGAGTAAAGTAATTACTAAAGAATGAAAAGAATAAGAAAAGTTAAATGAGGCAGATTTATTCATAGAGCAGAAAGTCAGCAAATGTTCAGCACAGTGTGTTAGCAATAACGCTATATTCTGCTTGTGTGTCACTACTGGTTTTAAAGAACACGCCAGGGAAGAGGGAAAAAGGAGACGAAGAGGAAAGTAAACAAAAGAAAAAATAATGTGTAAACAGTAAATCGGCATCTCTTATCCCTTCAGAGCATGGTGAATTGTTTAAGCAATGCCTCAGGATATTCATTATGATCCATTATGCTTTTATTTTTTTTATCAATCCAATGTTATCTACTTCCAGTATGGGATGGACAGACAAGGACACCACTACGGGCTTTCCCCTGACAAAAAATGAAGGCTCTGAAGTGTGAGTAAAGGACCAAGAGAGTTTAGAAGAGACATCTGAGGAGAGCAAAAAGAGTTATGTGTTGGGGAAGCTGGTAGACTTCTCAAAATAAATAAAATATAACGTTTTAAAGAGTACAATTCTACAACAGAAAGATTTCAGTAAGAGGGGGCATAGCATGAGAAAGACTTATAAGCTTGACATGGACAGTCTGATAGCCAGAATGGATACCCAAAGATACCTATGTCCTAATCCTTCCAACTCTGACTACCTGCTATTTGGCAAAAAGGACTTTGGAAAAGGACCCTAAATAGAGAGATATGAAGCATGAAAGACACATGACCCAGCATTCCTGAAGAGGGCCATAAAGAAAGCAAAGGAAGGAATGCAGACAGCCTCTAGGAGGAAAGACTTGCCCTGACTAAAAGCCAGACAATGGAACCTCAGCTCTATAACTACAAGTAACTGAATGTGGCCAAAAATCTGAATGAGCTGAGAGCAGATTCCTCCCTAGACTCTCTAGTAAGGAACACAGCCCTCGACACCTTGATTTCAGGCTCATAGGACCCTAAGCAGAAGACCCTGCTAAGCCCATCAAGATTTTACCTACAGAAACTATGTGATGACACATTTGTGTTAAAGTTGCTGAGCTGTGGTAATTTGTTAAGGCAGCAAGAAAGCTAATACAGATGGCAACTTCTGGGAACAAATATATTTCAAAGTAGCCAGGGCAAAGGATGTATGGGTAAGGAAGAACAGAAGAGAAGATAGGGATGAAATTGGTAAGGCAGATAGAGTCCAGATTAAAAAAAAAATCTAGGACTTTGTCATGTAAGCCATGGAGAGGTGCTAAAATTTGTTTAAAGTAGGAGAGATGATGGCAGGAATGTTGTTTAAATGGGGATGAGAGGGAGACCACAGGCTAAGCAATCATTTAGAAGTATATCACAATTACCTATGTGATAGATGATGAGACTCTGAACAAAAGCAACGAGAATGAAGAGATAAAACAAATAAATCTTTGGGATATTTCAGAGGCAAAAATACTGATTTTTGGCTTCTGACTGATACTGGATATGACAGAGCAGTCCTAGATTTCTCAAAGTATCTATTAGCCTGGATGATTTGGTGGACGATACTGTTTAATCAGCGAACAGAAGAAAAGTGCTGTACTTTGAGGTGGTTAAAAATAGGAAAGGGGTGGGGCGCCTGGGTGGCACAGTGGTTGGGCGCCTGCCTTCGGCTCAGGGCGTGATCCTGGCGTTGTGGGATCGAGCCCCACATCAGGCTCCTCCGCTATGAGCCTGCTTCTTCCTCTCCCACTCCCCCTGCTTGTGTTCCCTCTCTCGCTGGCTGTCTCTCTGTCAAATAAATAAATAAAATCTTTAAAAATAAAAAAAAAAATAGGAAAGGGGAAATAGATACTCCTCTTTGTTTTTTTGAGAGAGAGAGTGAGCATGTGTGTGAGCGGGGGGTAGGGTGAGGGTGGAAAACAGGGAGAGAGAGAATCTAGACTATGAGATCATGACCTGAGCGGAGATCAAGAGTTGGACGCTTAACTGACTTAAGCCACCCAGGTGCCACGCCCCTAATTTTAAAACACATGGAAGACAAGAGTTTTAGAGCAGTGGATAAACAAACAAACAAAAAAACCATCTATTTTCTTAGGCTCTATTACCTCTGCTGTTACTTTCCGGATAAGCAAATGTAGGCTTGTTTGGGGAGCGTCGTAGATCACTATTAAGGAAAGGCTTATCAGGTGGATATACTACATATGGAGATGAGGAATGGCGAACCATACTTCCATTAGACCTTGAAGGCTCGACTAAGATGTTCTGAAAAATAAAAATATAGAAATTACCTTTCAAAATTTTAAACTGCAAATGGGATGTAAATACACACACTTACACAAGCGCACGCAAACACACTATTTATTCCTGACTCAGAATTGTATTGCTCATGTTCCACCGATAGAGATGACAGAAAAAAATAGAGCCCACTGACGATACACAACACAATTCGATCATGACTTAAAAAAAAATAAAACTTTTCAAGTGTTTCTTATGTGTCTAAATATAGCCATATGCCAGACACTGTAAAAAGGAAATAATTTTCAAACAACTTGAATAGAAATGCTGCACAGAAATACTTAAATATGATACTCATAATAAATTTAGTATGTTTTACTTAAAAATACGTAGTGTAAAATATACAGACACTGTGGTATACAGAAAGAAAGGCATAGTTCTTGCTTCAAAAAATTTATGCTTTAAGAAAAAGAGGTAGGAGGGGGGCAATTAGAAATATCAAATACCCAAATATAAAATTTTATTTCCACACAAACACCGTTCTGTTATGAATGAGATTCTGTTCAATTAGGGATTATGTTCCACATGACTTCAGTTGCAGGGGATGCTAACTGTAGCATTTTGTTAGTTGTAGATGACTTCCTATCAGTATAGAGACCTAGAGTGGGGCAAGTAATGGAGAAACTGAAAGCTAAGGTGGAAGATACAATTGCTTGCTGTTCAAAATTCTATTTTTCTGGGGCACTTGGGTGGCACAGCGATTGAGCGTCTGCCTTTGGCTCAGGGTGTGATCCTGGCGTTATGGGATCGAGCCCCACATCAGGCTCCTCCGCTATGAGCCTGCTTCTTCCTCTCCCTCCCCCTGCTTGTGTTCCCTCTCTCGCTGGCTGTCTCTATCTCTGTCGAATAAATAAATAAAATCTTTAAAAAAAAATTCTATTTTTCTTATTCAAATAACCACAGCAAAATAAGTTTTCAACTCTTACCTTTGGAGAACTACACTATACAGCACAGAATAATCTGTGTCCAGAAAAGTACAAAGGGACAAAGAATATTTACAATAATGGTAAACAACTTCCTGGAATAAACAAAGGCAATCAAGAAAACCACACTGTATCTAAATCTTAATAAAAATCAAAGACTGTTTCCATGTAAAACCATGCAATTTTCCAACTGATTTAAGAAAGCAAATACAAAAACACAAACTAATGGCTATGAAAACTAAAGAAGAGAGTAAAGAAAAAGATAGGGTAAGTCTCAAAGTGGTACTCAAGTAAATCGATGTTAAGTCAATAGTAAGTGTGTTCATTCATATGCAACAGGACTAAGAGTTGGCATTTTTCAAACTTTTTGTTTGGCAAGCTGACATCAGGTTTTTGGAGGTGGCTGGGAAATAGGGTGAGTTTTTAATTCTTAAAATATATTACACTGCCAAAGCTCTTAAAAGCACTGTGAATTATCACTTAGGTTAATTTCAATATGATTTTTCCACAGAGAACCTTAGGTCTTCATACAACCTACTAGAATCCTATCATTTAACAACTACCATTCGAAGTAACTGGCTAGGAAGTTATGTAGGAACATAAAACACCTGCAGATTTACATATGATTTTCAAAACAATTTTTATTAGAATTACTGAATACTGCAGACATTAACAGGACTATGCATAAACAATTTACCCTCAAAAAACCCAAACCAAAACAAAATGAAAATAAACCACCTTCATTAAATTCACTGCCTGCTAGCTCTTGTAACTATCAGTTCAAAATTTGTCCTTTTTGAAAGCTTTCTCCAAAGCCAACAGGTACATGAAAAGATGTTCAACATTCATTAGCCATTAGGGAAATGCAAATTAAAACCACAATGAGAGGGGCACCTTGGTGGCTCAGCTGGTTAACCATCTGCCTCCTGGCTCAGGTCATGATCCCAGGATCCTGGCTCCCTGCTCATCGGGGAGCCTGTTTCTCCCTCTCCCTCTGCCTGCTATTCCCCCCGCTTGTGGGCTCTCTCTCTCTGTTAAATAGGTAAATTTTTAAAAATTGCTTTAAAACC
This sequence comes from Ailuropoda melanoleuca, assembly GCF_002007445.2. Taxonomy (NCBI): domain Eukaryota; kingdom Metazoa; phylum Chordata; class Mammalia; order Carnivora; family Ursidae; genus Ailuropoda; species Ailuropoda melanoleuca. Next base: position 35,110,992 of record NC_048225.1, read on the forward strand.
ACAATGAGAGACCATCTCACACCTGTTAAGATTAACCATCATCGAAAAGACAAGAGATTACAAAAGCTGGCATGGATGCAGAGGAAAGGGAACCCCTTGTACACTGTTCATGGAATTGTAAATTGATACAGCCACTATAGAAAACAGTATGGAGGATCCTCAAAAAATTAGAAATAGAATTATGATATAATCTAGCAACTGGAGATCTACTTCTGGGTATATATCCAAAAGAAATGAAAACACTAACTTGAAGAGATATCTGCACCTCCATATTCAGATCATAGCAGCATTACTTAAAAGAGCCAAGACAAGGAAGCAATGTATGTCCATCGACGGATGAATGGATAAAGAAGCTGTGGCATATACAATGGAATATTATTCAGCTATAAAAAACAAGTAACCTTGCCACTTGCAAAAGCATAGCTGGACCCTGAACGCATTATGCTAAATGAAGTCACATAGAGAAAGACAAATACTGTATGAACTCACTTACATGTGGAATCTAAAACAAACAAAAAACCATACTCTATGGAAAAAGAGATCAGACTTGTGGTTGAGTTGAAAAATGGGGGAAAAGCGGAACTGGTGGAAGGTGGTCAAAAGGTACAAACTTCCAGTTTTAAGATAAATAAGTAGTAAGGATGTAATGTACAACATGACGACTACAGCCAACACTGCTGTATGATATATAAGGGAGTTGTGAAGGCAGGATATCCTAAAAGTTCTCATTACAAGGAAAAAAGTTCTTTTTCTTTTCTTTGTATTCATATGAGAAGATGAATGTTAACTAATTATATGTTAATCAAGCCATCATGCTGTATGCCCTAAATCTGGACCGTGATATATGTCAATTATTTCTCAATAAACCTGGGGGGGAAGATTTGTCTTTCAACAAAATTTGTCACATATATATCAAAATATTGCTTAGGCTGACTCAGCAAATTATGAAAATCTATGTAAAAATCTAAGCTACAATGAGATTTTTTTTTTTTGAAAAGCCATTCTAAATGTATTCCATTTTCCAAGTCAGCCATCTCATTTTGAATGTTTGGGTTTAAGCAATGAAAGTCATTGTTATTTCAAATGTGTTGGGTCAGTGTCCTCATTTGCCACCAGCAGTTTAAAGCACGAGATGAATACTTTATAAAGCAAAAGCAAAACAGAAAATAAAATGGACTTGTAAAAATTATTTACAAGAATTATTTTGAAATAAAATTAAACCAAGAAATACAGAACTGGCAACCCTTAACATATACATACAAATGTATCTAATAAAAACAGTAAGAGGATAAAATGTGGTATGTACATATTATTCAGCCTTAAGGAGGGAAATCCCATTACATGGGACATAATGGATAAACCTTGAGGACATTATGCTTAGTGAAATGAGCTAGTCAAAAAAGACAAATACTTTATGATTCTACTTACATAAGGTGTCAAAGTCATAGAAACTGAAAGCAGAATGTTGGTTACTGGGGCAGGGGAGATTGCCAAGGAGAGTTGTTTAATGGAGAGAGAGTTCTGTAAGATGAAAAAGTCTGGAGATGTTTCACCACAATATTATTATACTTAACATTACTGAACCATACACTTAAAAATGGTTAAGATGGCAAAGAGTTAGGTAAACACCTAAGAATAATAATAGAGCAAGAAAAAAACAGTATGTGTTCTTAATAGCCAGGTCTTTCCAAGTGAGAAAAACAATTGGGGATAAGTTATTAGCTTCAGGGATAAGAAAAGTAAATTTTTAACAGTTGGGAAGAACTACAGAAACAATCCAATATACGCTCCTTGTTTTACAAGAGGAAAAGGAGGTTCAAAACACTAGACTTGCCTACCTACCTCACCCCCACTCCAATCTCACCCTCTATAGACTCAGAGGTGGTTAACTGAACAATTAACTAGTTCTCAAAAGAGAACCACCAGCTTACCTACTACACCTGTTCTCATACATTTTGCCTTCCCTCCCCTGAAATAAGGAATAAGGTTTGTTTAAAGTTTGTTTAAAGGACCGATCTCCTCCTACTTGCTCAAAGTTTTGGTTCCCATAAAATCCCTTCCACTCCTGATGCTATTTCACTCCACTAGATCTTTCACATCATCAAGGACAAAACAAACAAAAACTTTCCTGAACTTTAGGATTCTCCTCCAGTGCCTGTCTCATTTCTCAGCACTTACAACAAAGGCTTAAAATAATTCTAACTGCTGCTGCCTCTTAGTCCCCTCACTTCCTACCCTCTCCAATCAGACTTGAGTCTTCACCAATTCAGAGAAACAGCTCATCAAGCTCACCAGTGATTTTTACACTGCTGAATTCGGTGACCCCCAGAAGCATGTGATACAGATCACTTCATCCCAACACTTTCCTTAGAAGATGGAGCACACTCTGGTTTTCCTAACAATACAGGCCTCTTCCTAAGAATCTCCTTGGCTCTCTTCTTCCTCTAAATGCTGAAGTGCCCCAAAGCTTAGTCCTTCTACTTATGGTTTTCTTCTACATGAATTCCTTTGGTCTCATCAACTCCCAGGGATCCCAGCTTTTACTTGCTGAGACTTCCAAGTTTAAATATGGAATCCAGAGCTCTTTTGCGCTCTTACTCTATATTCAAATTAACCCTCCTACTCATTATTTCCACTTGGATGGGCACCTCAAATTTTACATGCCTATAACAAATTCTTGAACTAACTCCCAAAACCTGCTCCTCTCCCAGCATACCACAACAACTGGCACCACTATGCACTCAACTGCTCAGGTCAAAACACTTGGATGAAGTCATTTCTCATACACCCCATGTCCAATTTTTCAGTATCTTGTTGGGCCTCTGTCTTCAAAGTATCTCCAGAAACTCTCCAATTTTTCATTAATTCCACTACGAATGCCCTGGTTGACATTACTGTGATCTGTTGTCTGGACTGCATTAATAGCCTTCTAATCACTCTTGTTCTCATCCCCTTAGTCTGTCTCCAAGTAGTAAGAGTTATGATAGTTAAAAAAAAAAAAAAAGTATATTAGAGTAATACCCCTAATTAAAACCCTCCAATAGATTTCCATCACAGAATGGAATCCAAAATTCTCGCCATGGCTTATGCACTGAGAGAGAGAGAGAGCAAGCACGCACGCGCAAGAGTGCATGTGCACGCAAACGAGCAGGGGGAGGGGCAGAGGGAGAGGGAGAATCTCCTGCAGGCTCTGCACTGAGCGTACAGTCTGATGTGGGGCTCGATCTCACCACCTGAGATCATGACCTGAGCTGAAATTAAGAGTCGGAAGCTCAACTGACTGAGCCACCCAGGTGCCTCCTTACCATGGCTTTTATGGCCCCACATACCTGACTGACCTCAGGCTAACTCTGACTTCATTCTCTCCCACTCTTTCTCCACACCCTTCTGCCCCCTCATTATTTCCCAGCTATACTAACCAACTTTTGGATTTCTAAAATGCAAAGTACACTGTTTTCCTTTGCTAGATTTATCTGCCTGGAAAGCTCCCTTCCTCATGCCACTCAGTCATCTGCTCCAAAGTCTTGTCAGTAAGGCTTTCCCTGACTACCATCCCTAAAGTAGCACCTTTCTGTCACTCTGAAGCCTTTATTCTTTTAAAAAAAAAATGCTTATTCCTACTTGATATATTTAGTATCTCTATGCCATGTGAATTAAAAAAAAAAAAAAACAGTTTTTGTCCTTGGTTCCTGACACAGAGATTCAAAAACTCTGGGAATTTGTAAAGTGGTAAGTGTCTTTGTTATACCAATAGTGCACTGGGCCCCCTAGATAGCTTCAGGAATAGGGCTGGTAGCCAGAAAAGCCAAGTAAGTGGTTAGTGTTAGAAATTTCAGCCCCACACCCTGACCTCAGGAGAAGGGAGGGGCTGGAGACTGAGTTCAATTACTAATGCCAATAATTGAATAAATCACAAGTACATGATGAAACCTTCATAAAAACTCTTTAACAATGAAATTCCAGGAGCATCCAGAGTGGTCATGAAAGACCCTTTATATCTGGCCCTATGTGTCTCTTCCATTTGGCTGTTTCTGAGTTCTTAAAAAAAAAAAAAAAAAAAAACTAACTGTAAGCATAACTCACTTTCCTGAGTTTTGTGAGTCATTCTAGCAAATTAATAAATGTGAGGAGAGTGTGTCATGGGAACGCCTTCATTTGTCGTTGACTGGGCAGAAGTGCAAAAACTTACCTTCAGGACACCTGGGACTGAAGCAGGGGCAGTTATGTGGGACCTAGCCCCTTAACCTGTGGGACCTGCACTATCTTCAACTAATTAGCAGCAGAATCAAATAGATTGTAGGACACCCAGTTAACACAGGAGAATTGATGTTAGAAAAACATAGTCATCCCCACTAAAGTTCCAATTAAAACACTCGATAATGATATTTAATAAATCTGTTGAATTAATTATATAATTCCTCTGCAAAACAGGAAAACTGCACATTGTCCATAAAATTGAATTATTCCATTCAAGTATATAAATTATAAAATTACAAGCATATATTTATAAAATATAAATTACAAAATACAATTTCCTTTAAACCAAACAACAACAAAGAGCACAAACGTCATAGAAAGACTGTGCAGAAAGGATTAACATAGCAGACATTCAACTGCTATACTTAAAAGATGTCTGCTTACAAGGCTGATTCTTGGCTGGTATCTGGGAACTTGAATTTTGAGAAGGTTCCAACTACTGTCACCATGACTGTGAGCAGTCCCCAGGACCAGACCAAGGTTCGATGATTTGCTAGAAGGGCTGACAGGACTCAGCATATAGTTATACTCATCACTAGGATTTATTACAGCAAAAGGATACAAAGCAAAAATCAGGAAAAGCAAAAGACCCATGGGGGTGAAGTCCATAAGATATCAGGCACAAGCTTTCAAAATTCCTCTCTAGCTGCTTACAGGATATGCTTAATTCCTCCAGCAACTAATAGTGACAACTTTTGTGAAGTGTTTTCTACCAAGGCTCCTTTGACTCAGTGGCCAAAGTTTTCATTGGGGGCTGGTTACATTCCTGACTCCCAGAAAGAAAGCAGGTGTTCAGCATAAACCACACTGTTTGTACAGTTTAGGCAGAGTGAGGTACTCATCATTTAAAGTTTTGTATTAGTGTAAGAAATTGTTCACCATTTAAGTCCACAGCTGCCTACCAAGAGCTAACCCTGACAATCGTCCTTTCTAAAGATAGCAGCCATCTGAAATGATAGATTTCAAGTGAATTCTTCTTGCTTTCATGGGTACCTGAGAACTACTGAAGGGCAAAGGATCTTTCAAGCAGAATTAGGCTCCCCCATATGCATGTAATATATACACATGCAAAATAAAAATAAAACAACCCACAAACCTCAAACTTGCATGGTACTTTACAATTTACAATTTCCATTATCTCAGTTGATCCTCACAACAATCCTGACAAGTAAGAAAGTATCTACACTTAAGAGTTCAGAAAAATATATTTGGGATTTTTCAGAACAGTAAATATAGAATCTTTGATTTGTCACCTTATTTTTTCCAAGCACATTCATATTCTTTTAGTTATTACAAAAGCCCCCGAAGGAAGCATAGCAAATACTATTGTCCCCATTTTGTAGGTGAAAAAAACAGGCTAAGATAACTTAAACCATTTGCTTAAGGTCTCAGAGCTACTTAGCCCGAGTCTAACTCCTAATCAGTAAGCTTTCCAAGACCCCAAGCATTCAATAAATATTTTTCCACCTAAAATGATATGATTCTAAGAGAAACTTTCAGGATTAAAGGCAAAATGTTTAGTCTGATGACTTTCTTCCCTGGTAACATTAGTTCCTACTTAGGAACACTTACGATTCAAGTATTTATTGAACATCTCTGTGTATGGCACTGCATTAAGTATAAAGGATGATAAGAAACGTGTATTACTTGCCTTCTTTTCAAATGAAATGTGCAACATGGCTGGAAGAAATCAGGTACATAAAAACTTAAATACAATTTAGCAAACAATACTCAACTATATAGAAAAAATAATACAGTATGATCAAAATGGGGTTATTCCAGGAATATTTAAGACTGAGTGAACATTAGAACATCCATTTCACTTTTATGTGAAAATCCGTATCATCATCAACAAATGCAAAAAAGTAATCAATAAAATTCAATATCCAGCCATTATTAAAGAACTATTTTCTTACAGTAATAAGAAAATTTGCAAAAACACATGACAAATATTTAATGGTACAAAATTTAAAAAATTCCTTTTAAATTCAGAAATAAGGCAAAGATATCTGCAGGGCAACTTCTAGTCAATGTTGTGTTGCATTTTGTAGCCTGCATATTAAGATAAAGAAAGGAAGTAATAAATGTTAAGACTGAAAACAAAGCATCAAACTTTCACAGGTTATTATCACCTAAATAGAAAATACCAAAGAATCCTCAATTATTAGAATTAGAGTTTAGGACAAATTGCTGAGTAAAATTAATATGAAAGAATGTATAATAGTTCTGTATACCAGCTAGGAAATGCAACTTATGAAAACATATAAAAAATAAACTAAAAATAAATTTAATAAATGATGTACAAGGCCTGAAATTATCAAATTTTACTGAAAAATGTTTAAGTTCAAAAAAACTGGAGTAACAAGACACAGAGAGAAGCCTCAGTATCGTAAAGGCATTGGTTATTCCCAAATTGAACTGAAAATTCAATGTAGTTTCAATTGAAATTCCAATAGCAAATTTTATAATTTCTACTGAAGAACAGCAAAGGACCAAGAATAGCTAACATTTCTCTTGAAGGAACAAGGAAGACAGGCAGGTACTCTCTCAGAAATATAAAAAGGAGAATCATTAAGACAGTGAGTATAGGTACAGGGAGAGACAAATACAACCATGGAACAAAGAGCCCAGTAAAACAAACATACACATAGAGAAATATATTGATAGCTAGAAATGCAAACCATTGGGGAAAGATAAATTTAACAAGTAATGTTGGAGAAACTGTGCATCTTAAGTAGAAAGATTAAACTAGATCCCTACTTCACAGCACACAAATTAACTTCAAGCATATTAAGGACTTAAAAGGCCCAGCTTTAAAACTTGTAGAGAAAAATACATAAGAATGTCATTAATGGCCTTTGCTATAAGAATGTCCTAACCAAAGAGCACTAAACATAAAGACTTATAATAAATTTTACCCCATGAACATTAGGAACTCCCATCAAAAGATATCTTAGACAAGCGAAAGACAAGCCAAAGAGTAATTAGAATATGGCTAAACAGGCAAGCATTAACATCCAGAATACATAAAGAGTGACTATAAACCAACAGGAAAAGACAAAGACAAACAAAAGACACAAACAAGCATTTCATAGAAGAAAAACTATGAGTAAAGTTATGAAAAAGTAAAAGGTGCATCTTCTCCATTGATCAGGGGAGCACAAGTCAGAATAAGAACGGGATAGAATATCACACTCCCTTCTTGGCAAAAATTCAGAAGTGAGACAATACCACCTGTTCAAGAGGAGATGGATTAAAGGGACTGTTGGTGGGAATATACTGGTACAACTGCTTTGGAAAACAATTCAGCATCATCAAAGAAAGCCAAAGATGCACTCTCTATGACCCTGCCATTTCAATCATAGGTCTATCTGCTGAACTATTTTCTCTTTCCTCTTTTTTAAAAAAAAATGATAATGTCCTTAGTCACTAAACATATTCGACAACCCACCACCGAGTTGTAACCCACAGCCCCATTTGCAGTTAAAACCACTACTGCCCCTCTCAAATACTTCGGGTTTTGGGACCCCTTTACACTCTTAAAAATTACTGAAGACCCCAAAGAACTTTTTGTTCATGTGGGTTTTATCTAAATGTTAACATGTTTACTAATTTAAAAACAATACACCCCCATGATGTTACCGTAAATGTAATTTTTGAATGAAAAATAACTACATCCAAAAAAGTAATGAAAAGAGTCACTTTCTTTTTTTTAACACATTTTTACAGATCTCTTGAATTCTAAAAAGAAGGTTGCTGAATTCTTACATTTGCTTCTGTATTCACTCTGCTGGATATGCGATTTTGGTTGATACACAAGAAAATCTGGTCCCCTACAAAGTGGCTGGGCAAAGAAGGTAATTGTAGACCCTCTTGGGAGGGCCTCAGGGACTCTCAAAGGTCTTCAGACCATGCTTTGAAAACTGCTGCTTTAGAGAAATTTTTGCACTAGTGGAACATTTAGGGATGATCACAGAGAAATGTTTTTGAATGGCTGGCAAACTAGTGAACAACAAAACTGGCTCTGCCATTTACTAGTTGTGTAAACTTGACTTAACCCCTGTGCCTCATTTTGCTCATTCAAAAATGAAATAGTAATGAGCTAATATATGAAAAGCATTTAAAACTATGACTGCCAGATAATACTACAGATTCTATAATCTCAAAACATATGGGGGTGGTATGTATGAGAGAGAAAAGCAGGAAGATGCACGAAGGAGCATAAAGGTATTCACTTTATTATTCTCAAAGATAAATCTTTTATATACTTAGTATTAAAAAATTATGATATATTCATAAAATTTTTAAGAGAAAAAAATATGGAGCACATTACTTACAGGGCCTGGCTAAAAAGCCACAGAGACCAGTTAGGAGATTAGCTTAAGTCCAAAGTGACGTAAGATTTCTGACTATGGATACTGGGAAAATAAAAAAGGGCTGACGGGAAAGATATTCTTCTATTTCAACACTATGCTGCCTGTACTTCTATTTAATGTCACTGTGCCCAGTCACAGCTGCTTTCCTGAGGCTGCCACTCCTGAAAGAATACATAGCGATCACTCAGTACATGTTACCTGTTGTTACTATGTTACTCTTCTTGCTGCTGTTGCAAAAAATACTTTAAAAAAATCAATTTGCATGTATCACCTGCTTCCATCTTGTTCACATTTGAGATTTACATAGTAGCTGCTTTCTCAAAAAAGCTATTTGTGAATTTGCCTGTTAAATAACCTTGCCTAGTAAAAGCATCTCTATTTACTATACCAAGTTCCAAGCTGGGTTTATGAGTGTTGAATACATATGAATTGATTTTATATGAATTGTTAATACAACCCTAAAATGTGAATATGAGTAGCCTCTGAGTTTATGCTGTAGTTTTTAAAGATATTTTTGTGTTCTCTTATTTTATGATCAGCTGTTTGCTAAGCTAAAATGCTTTTTAAATTTTGTTGGAAATGCCAGACTTATTTCTGACAGGCCAGTTAAACTGAGCAGGGCCATTTCTTATACACTAATAAAGTAAATGCTTTCCTATTAAACACTCTAGGAAATTTATGCCCAGGCTACCTTAAGGAATAAGGGTTGACAGCACATCCCAGTACCACTGCTCAGCTAGGTGGACTTGGCAGAGTACAGCTCAATTAACATTTACAGGAGTATTTCTTGCTCAGTCTCCAAGTGCTAAGTTTTGAAAGCAGTGAAAAACCTTCTTCTCCCCTTTAAATTTAATTAATCACAACTCCTATATAATCTCATCCATCTACTTAGGGACACTTCCTCCTAACAGCTCCTCTTTTTATATTCCCTTTCACTGACCTAATTCCTGAATGAACTCTAAGTGCTTCATTCATTCCTTCTCTTCATCTTCCCTGACTGCTAGGCAAACTCCACTCCCATTCTGCAGAAACTCTGAGTTACTTCGGGCCTCGTTATCATAAACCTTAAGTCACCAAAAGCTGAAACCGAGGAAAACTGTCTTCCCCTAGATGACTCTGCCCTTAATGCTCCCTAAACTTCTCCCCCTTAATGTCTAGGACATAACTTTACTCTGATAGTTCCCTGTTTTCTTCCCTCACTATCCCACTTTTTTCACGTTTTTACCTACTTCCACAATTTATCTAACCCAACTCTACCAGCACACGACCTCTGCTCCTTCCTAATTATTTAGTTTCCTGAAAGTTCCTACTGTCTTGGCATATACCTAGAAATGCCTGTGATGCCTTTTTCTTCTTTTCAGTTCTTGTGACAAGCATTTACAATTCCTTCCCCACCCAGCTAGCGGGCTCCATCTTCCCTACTAGGAAACGATTTCTAGCCTACCCAAGAACTGCAAACCACTCACGACTACGTTATTCTAGTAGAGCAGCACTGATCAAACTGAACTGTGTAACAGCCTAATTACACGCAGTTTCTCCTCAGTGTCTGCTCCTTCAGCGCAGAGATTCTATTTCACTTACCTGTGTAATCTTAGAGCCTCAAAGTATGCCAAGCCCTCCGCCTTAGCTAAATGAAGATATAATAGCTCTCACTTAAGCCTCCTCCCATTTTCTGTCTATTTCCAAGGTGGCGGATCCCCAACACTAAGCACTAACATTCCAATTCGACAAATAATAGTGACTGAACTGGCTGGTAGCCCTTGGAGAGGCGAAAAGCAATATTTATGTGCAGCTCCCGCTGTCGCCTCTCTAGAACATCATGCACACGTTGCAAAGTAATACCGGAGGTGGAAAGCGCGCGCTCTGGGTACAAGCAAGAACAAAGTCACCGGGAATGTAAGAGAGGAGGCACTGCAGGCAATGGAATCAGCACAAGCAGCAACTAGTAAGCACTTGCGACTGATGACTATTCAACAGCTGCCAATTAAGCCAACTCGTGAGCCTACCTGGTCTCGGCTAGTTTCCAAGAGGGGCCGTTACACCCACGTGATCAAAGCTGCAATGTTTTCGCCGGGCCAGGGCGTGGGTAGACACCCTAGCGAATCCTGGCAAAGTTCGGCAACCTGCGCTGCTAGGCCGGAAGGTAAAGGGAGCAAAGGGGATGAAGGCGGGCCAGGCCTGTTTCGAGGTAAGGGTGCATGCAGCCTCAACAGAAGAGCAGTGGGCGTGCGAGGAGCAAGGGGCGACCAGGCATCCCCGGGATGGGGTGAGACTCTGGGCCCAGAGCGCTTTGAAGAGTGAGGAAAAGCAAAAAAGCACCGGGACCGAGGCTATTCGAACGTCGGCCGCTTCTTACCGAGATCTGAGAACCAGAAGTCGCAGAGACGGATGCTGCCGCCATTTTCCTGCCTACCCAGAGGACCTCCGCAGCCCTGGGGGGGGTCTGGGTTTTCGAGTTCTTCCTCAAGATTCGAGAGCCGCCCACCAGGGGCGACCCTAAGCCGAACCCCTGATGGAAAGGGCTGGGTTGTTGGTGCCGGGTCTAGAAACCCCTGCACACACCCCCACAGGGACGCCCACGCTCAGAGTGCACACGGAAAAGGCAACACGTCCTAACGGACGTCTTGGGTAGCCAATCAAAAAAGCGGACGTCTTCCGGTAGTAGGAGAGAATCCGCCTCTTCCCTCACTGTCGTCACAAGGTAGCGCAACGCTGAAACTGCGGGGGCGCTAACGCTCCCGGCCCCCACAAGGTTCTGAGGGGACTCTACAAAGGGGCGGGTCACACCGAAGAGGAAACATGGGCCACGGGTTGTGTTGTCTCCAATGGCAATCGAATAGAATGACTGAAACAGAATAAAAGCGAGTGCGAAGTTCAGACACTCCATCAGTTCCCTTGGACTAAACGCCGGAGAGAGCGTGAGCTCGACTCGGAGACGCCTCTCTAGGTGAAGTACTTAGCTTTTGACCAATAACAAATAGAATCAGGAGGGGCTTTAGTGATTTGGTCCAATAGAAGTCAAGGGGGAAAAAAGAGTGGAGGCAGAGAGTAAACCTTCACGAACACTTGCCCAATTGGATTGGGGTGATCTCACCGAAACCTGGGACTGGCTGCTACGTACAGGCGCTACAGGGGCCTTTAGGCGGGGCGAGTTTGAAGCGGATTTCGCGCGCTGAGAGCGTCGGGCCGTCATTGGCCAGCAACTTCCTCCCTTTGTGGGAGCTTCCAGCGTAGCCGGGGTTAGGGGTTGGGAGGAGCGACCGGGTGACGCACTAGCCTTCCCAGCCAATCAGAGATGGGGAAGGGAGGCCGAGAAGGAAGCGGATCCACTGCCGCGCAGCTAAACCGCATCGAACTATCCTCTTCGTCTCCCTCCGCCGCTATAGGGGCCTAAGCGGGAGCGGCTGGGACGGCGTCACTGAGAGGGCTGGGGGCGGAAGTGGAGGCGGAGGGAGACGGTGCAGACCGCAGGGCCTTGGGCCTTCGCGGCGAGGCTCTGGTGGGCGCGAGGCAGGGGAGGGGGAGGAGGAGGAGCCCGCGGCCCGGGTGGCGGCGGCGGCGCCCGAGTTCGCCGTAGGGCCCCGCCTCGGAGCGGGCGGCGGTGGAGGAGGAGACTGAGGAGCAGGATGGCGGCCTCGGCCCTGTACGCCTGCACCAAGTGTACCCAGCGCTATCCCTTCGAGGAGCTCTCCCAGGGCCAGCAGCTCTGCAAGGTCCGTGGGCGCTGGGCGGCGGGCGGGCGGGGTTTTCTCGGCCAGAGCCCGAGGGAGCTGGGTGTCCGCTGCACTGCAGCCCGGCTCTCCTCGCCGGCGCCTTGGGGGCTTGGAGCTCTTTCTTGCCTCCTCACCCGGGACCCCTTTATCCGAGGACGTGGGCATCAGATGGGAGGGGCCCCTGAGGGGAAGACAAAATTCTGCCTTCTTCCTGTCGGCCCAGGAGGGGGCCGGGCCCCCACCAACATTCAGGGGTCTCAGGGGTGGGGCTGAGTGAGGCGGCAGCCACCTGTCTATGCCGCAGAGACCGTGGGGTGGAGATGTTTTCATCTCGGTTTTCTGCTTGGACTGTCCTCTCCTTCCACCGGGAGGCAGGGGACGGTTTTTGCACTTTCTTGCTAGGAACCTGAAGCCGCAAAGCTGATGGCATCCTTCTTCCCTGTCCAGGAAAGCGAAGCGACTGGTTTGGGGACAGAATGCTCTATGATTTGGAGCTCCTCCCATCCCATTAAAGCCGGGATGCTGTCTGTGAGCAACGGTGCAAAATTTTAAGTAGTTTCACATTTAACCAACTCTTGAAATCGGCCCTGACAGCTTTCTTAATTTATTTGTAGCATACCCCCCACATCAAATAAAGACAAAGACCCCTATGCCTTCCCTAAAGAAATATGCTGTAATTGGCCGCTTATATGATATATTACTCAATTGTGTACGTTGCAGGACAGGTATTATTGATGTTTTAGGAATTTGACTAGGTTGTGTAACAATTTTCTACTAGAAAAGTGAAATTTGGGACGTTGAGATAGATACTAACGTATTGTCTTATTACAGGAATGTCGGATTGCGCATCCTATTGTAAAATGTACTTACTGCAGATCAGAATTTCAGCAAGAGAGGTTTGTATACTAAACGAGTTTTTGATAAAGACACCATTGTTTGTAAGGAATACTAGGGGGTTGTAATCCCGTATTTGTGGTATTATATGGTTTAGCTTCTTAAATTTTAAGTTGTAAACCTAGTATATGTGGTGGGAGAGACCATGTTGACAAAAAATTAATGACTGTTTTATAGCTAGACTTCAATTTACACGTGAGGAAATGAAGAATAAATTATTGCATGGAAAATGTACAGCCTCGCTGACTAAAAAATGCAGTATAAAGTTACTATTGAGCTGTAAAAAATGACAAGACATTAGTGCTGACATGGACCTGAAGAAAGGTCTATAATGTTACCAACTATTTTCCAAGGGTGAAATCTAGTAACTTGTTACCAGTGGAAGAACAGCACATACTTTTTAACAGGGTGATTCCTGTTAAAGGATCAGAGCACTTATAAGAGAGTAGCCTAAGGAGAAGAACAAGTAATTTCTTCATAAGTAGATAACTGGCATCATAATAGTGGAGAAGGCCCAGAGGAAGGTTAGGTAGGCACTGAGGTGTAAGGCTGTGCTTAAACAGTGGCAGATGTGAAGATTTTGGAACTTAGGAAACATTAGGATTTTTTTTTTTTTGGTTTTGTTTCCTTTACCAAAAGATACACAATAAAAATGTTTAAAAACATTTATCATTTATCTAAAGTTAATGGGAGAAGAGAAAATGTGTGAAATACACATCCCTAAAAAGATCCTTGGTCTGTATTAGAAGTTTTAAGAACTACTAAAGCAAATAGATATAAACTGTATTTGCTTTAGTTCGACAGTGTGCTGATAACCTCAGAAAGCTATGTAACTTTGATCATCTATATTCAATTTCCTTTTCAGCAAAACTAATACAATTTGTAAGAAGTGTGCTCAAAATGTGAAGCAATTTGGCACGGTAAGTCTAAATTTTTATTTCATGTTATTGTTACTAGTCAGTGTTTTTCACAAAATGGACTTTGTAAAAAATATGTATTGTTATGTGTCCTTAAATATTCAACATATTAAAATATTCCGGGAAAGAAATTTTCTGTAGACAGTTTGATTGGAGAATGACAACATTTAAAAACAGTCATATTATGTGCATGTTTTGTGTATATTGAATTTCAGTGTGAAGTGTATGATTTTATTCTTTAAAGACTCAAACATAACAAACTCCTGGTTATGGAGAACCCACTTATCTATAAAGTTTGCATAATCATACTTCCCTCCCCTCTTCGGAACCTCCAACAGTTTTTATATAGTAATGCAATTCAGGCATTTATTCGCCAAAGTCATGACATTATGCTAGTATAAATTTTTTTCACATGTGTATGACAGTCATTATTGGTATAGTACAGTCATGATTACTCAAAGTGCTGGCCTTAAGGTTCTGTAAAATCCTGAGTTTGTCTTTTGAGTATCAAAGAAAATCAAGGTATGTTTGTTATAGTTTAGGTTGAATATGCTTGTGCCAATTCTTAAGTTGAAAGCTCATGTGTAATGTATATTCTTTTCATCATCTATAGCTGTATATGATGAAAGGTCATTAAATGTATTTTTAATAAATGAAACAGTAATAAGAGTAATTAGGATATGAAATTAGTTCATACTCCTAAATACTTAATACACAAAACTTTTCTATCAGTGTGTATCTTTATTTTCATTCTTTGAGATCTTTTTCATATGTAGCTTTTATGTAACATACTATCTAATCATAAATACATTTCTCATGATCTTTTTTAATAGCATTAACAAAAAGTTGAATAACTCTAGAAGTAAATGTTAGTAAATGAAAGGAACATGATGAATGTCATTAAATATGACAGGGTAACATACTTGACAGAAAATTTTTTTATCTGTTTCCTTAATTAGTTCCAGAAATTCATATTTTATGTGGCAAATTTTTAATATTTTTAAATGTCTCAGTTAAAATGTATATCTGCTTTTCAGCCTAAGCCTTGTCAGTACTGTAACATAATTGCAGCATTTATTGGTACAAAATGTCAGCGTTGTACAAATTCAGAAAAAAAATATGGACCTCCTCAGACCTGTGAACAGTGCAAACAACAATGTGCTTTTGATCGAAAGGAGGAAGGAAGAAGAAAGGTATTTATATTATGATATCCTCGGGAAATTAAATGAAACACACGGGTTGGGAGTTATTTTAATGAATACACTACTGCTACATGATGTAGCCGTTGGATCCCTGAAAACAGTTAAGATGGAAGTGCAGAAACAGTGCATTTTCTCTGTGTTTGCATCATACATAGATTTATGTTGATCACTTGAGATTACTGTATTTTAAAAAAATACTCTGTGATAGCTACTGTGTACTATTTGGTTATCTAACATTTTGTTCAGGAGAATTACTAACTGCTTTTAAATCCTTTCTGCTACTTACCCTTTTGCTGGTTACTTGAAGTTGCTGGTGTGAAAAAATACCTGATGGCACATTAACACGTATAATTCAAAGTTAGTCTTGTGCCTTTTGACTTGGGGCTCATGTTCTCAACTATTGTTTGTTTTTCTCTACCTACAGTGACTTAAAAAGTATGTGTGTGCCTGTGGCATTCCTCTGCTGATCCGCATTCACTAGGCCTCCTGTTGTCTGTCAGTTTCAATTGAGTTGGAGGATGACTGTCTCTTTGAGAAGCTCCCCCAGGTTCTTCTACAGCAGTATATGTACCCTAGTTGTAAGACATGTTCCTCCAGCACTTCTTGTGTGAACAAGTAGAAGAAAGAAACTTAATTTTATTTTTATAGGGTTTAGTATTAATTTTGGGAAGAAGTCTCTTTTCCTCCCCCTTGACACATGTATGTGATCTTCATTATCCCTGATAGATAGGTTCTCTTAGGTTGCTGCAAACACTGAATTAGCGAATATTGAACTATTGCTTCAAAGGGGGCAATATAGGATTAGGTTCTTGCCTCTGGTCACAACATGGTAATCATTTGATCAATACTTAATCTTGTTTTGTGGATGTTTCTCTTCAGGGACATCTTACTTAATATAAATTGTTCGATTTCATTGAAGTCATGACAAATAGCACTATATGCCTGATGGAACTTATCCAAGATATGTATTTTCTACATAAGGTATATCACAGCCTTCTTGCACTAAAGAACACTATACATCACTTCAGCACTGCACTTGGGGACCATTATAAGCAGTGGAATCACCAGTAGAAAGCACAGATGCAAAAACATGGCACTAAATAGACCGTGAGAAGGACACTTGTTTATGGTGTAAGAGCTAAAAGAAGGCGGCCATGGAGTGTCACCTTGTTAAACCTCCGCAGGGAATGTTTCCTGTCCGGCTACAGAAATTTTTTGTTGCTTTGTGCTTGTTCGTGAGTGATCATGAAAGCACTGCAAGTTGATTTGGGGGTTACAGATAAATTTTAGCAAGTAGGTGTTGAATTTGCAAATGGGGGAAACCTGTGGATAATGAGAATCAAATGTATATGTCATTCAAGCTCTCCTTATTTCTATAAACTAACAATTTTCACTGTAGTGGGAATTACTTTTTCATTTTAGTAATTACACATTGACCTAAGAATTCAGTCCGGTGCTTAGGTAAGATACGTTGAAGTATGTCAATTTTTGCTTATTTCCCAGTAATAAGAAAACAAACTTTTCTCTCAGAATTAAAAAATGCTTCAAAATTAATGGAAGTCCATAGATCATCCTCACCAATTTTACGACATAACCAAATGAGCATTTTCCCAAGTTTCATAAAAGTTTAATTTTATTTCCATTTTGCAACTATCTGTGTGTGTGTGCACGTGTGTGTGTGAGAGAGCGTGCACATGAGTGCACGCCTTACTAGAAGTTAAATAGTTTATTTTTCACTTAAACTCAGTTTATAGGTACACTTAATCTAATACAGATATTTTCTTTAAAAAGGTTGATGGAAAGTTATTATGCTGGCTCTGTACTTTATCATACAAGAGAGTTTTACAGAAGACAAAAGAACAAAGGAAGAGCCTAGGATCTTCACATTCAAACTCATCTTCTTCATCTCTTACCGAGAAAGACCAGCATCATTCAAAACATCACCACCACCATCATCACCATCACCATCGTCACAGCAGTAGCCATCACAAGTAAGTACTTCGAAATCAAGTTTTCTAAAAACCTCTTGGCATTTTAATGCCATGTATTGGTGTTTAACTTTTTGCAAATACTACTTTTGTGCAAGTCTAGTTTCTATTGTACATGGTAAGCTTCTTGAGTGTTTAGGGCCTTTTCCCTACTTTATTCAGTATACAGGCACACCTCCTTTTATCACATTTTTGCTTGATTGTGCTTCACAGATACTGCATTTTTTACAAATTGAGGGGTTGTGGTAACCCCGCATTGAGATTGAGCAAGTCTGTGGGCACCGTTTTCTGACAGCATTTACTCACTTCACATTTCTGCATCACATTTTGGTAGTTCTCACAATATTTCAAATTTTTTCCTTATTATGTTTGTCATGGTGATCTGTGATCAGTGATTCATGACTGTTGAAAGCTTAGATGACATTAGCATTTTTTTAGCAATAATTTTTTAATTACTTTTAAGGTATGTAATTGTTTTAGATGTAATGCTCTTGCACACTTAATAGATTATAGAATGGTATAAACATCAGTTAGGTGCACTGGGACACAGTTTATTTGACTTGCTGTATTGCAATATTATTTTTATTGCATGGTCTAGAACCCAACCCACAGTATCTTTGAGGTAAGCCTGTATAAAATTATACACTTGGCGTGTGCTTAGCTGTTTACTGTAAAAATAAAGATAGGACATTAAGGGAATTACATACAATTATGGTCATACAAAGTAAAAATAAAAGTACACCAGAGTTAATACTTAATTGGTTTATGTTATCAAAGCCCTCGATATTCTTTTTTTGTTTAAATAACTGTTAGGATTTTACTTGTAAAAATTGTATTTGCAGTTACAAATACAAATTATGAAGTTATATTTACTAGTGACTAAGATATGTACATTCAGTGTTTTTGTAGAACAGATTGAGACTATCATTTTTGATCATGATAGAAGCGTTCTAAATCTTGAAGTTTCCAAAAGTGTGAAAAATAATCTTAAATTAGCAGTACTTTGCTTCTTTTTTTAAAACACATAGGCAGGAATTCTATTCAAATATAAACAACTACTTGATTTTTAAAATGCTTTGGGAGGAAAAACGTATATAGTGGTAATATGTGTGTAGCATAAAGTTTTTGAACTGTGGTTTTAGTCTTTATGGAAAAATCAAGACTATTAAAGCACACATTAAACACAAAATGGATAAAACAGGAATGTGATAACTAATTTTCAGAAGAACTTGTTTTTTTCCCAAATTTCTCAAGTCTTTAAAAAAGTTCCAGGTAGATAAAATACAATTTCATTTATAGAAAATTGATGCCTACAACATTTAAGAACACATTTTTAGAATATAATATAGTGCTGATTAACAAGATTTGATTCTAAATTGTAGGCAAGCACATATGAAGTTTTATCGAGGTACTGATGATTACTTAGTAGCAATTTTTCCACTTGCTTTACCCTGTTGTAGTGCTTTCTGCATGTCACAGTGGTGGAATGCATAGTGACTTCTAATCTGGCTCTTCTGAGGAAATCTTGTGGTGCTTCTGTCAGACTGTCTCAAGGAACAAAGGAACATAAATCTTTCTTGGTTTTGCTTCTTTAAGAAAAACTGTGACAAAGTCACTATCACAGACCTACTCCTGAAACTTAACTGAAGTGTCCCTTTCCCCCCCGTCCTTTATAGATACATTTTTCTTAGTGTGTGATAGGACACACCCAGAGTATGTTTATAAAGATCAAATTCTGTGATAGTAACTTAATCTTTAGAAAAAATAACAGGTGTCAAAAGTAAAAGCAATAAGGATGGTATTGACTTTTAATTTTTTTCCTTTTATTGCTTAAGAAATAGAATTACTATTTTGTATTTGATGGATATAGACCATTTAATGAGTAGGCAACCAGTTTGCGAGGTTCTATTTTAAGTTTAGTAGAACAGTTAGAGGAGTGTGCATATTGTGATACATAGTGATGGGTGGGGATAGAGGAGAGCAAAACCAGGTCAGTCTGGATCCAGGAATGGCCACCTCAGAAAGCAAAGATGCGAATTCCAAGTGTTTTTGTTAAGCCATTAGTAATGTGATTGTTCTTACTTTGAGATCTGGATAGTGCTATTAATTCATGTGTGATTATATGGTTTGCTAATGCTTCTGATGAAATTTGTAAAAGAAAGGGCATCTGAGTTCCTTAGTAGGATTGCCATTTATTGCCACAAATAAAGAATAACTCAGGTTTATAGAATTTTCCCCCAACTTGGTATTTATTTACAGCTGAGTTTTAAGAACATGGTCTGATTGTTTCTTTTTCTTTTCTTTTTTTTTTTTTTACTTTTGCTTGAAAAACTTATACAGCTACAGTAGTACATATTATACTCATAAATATATGTACATATTTTTATTTATTGTATGCATGCTAGTAATGTATGAAGTGCTTTTATGTATATAAACTCATTTAAGTCTGATGCCCTATAAGGTATAAATTATACCCATTTCACAGATGAAGGAACTAAGGCTCAGGAATTTTAAGTAACTGGCAAAAGGTCATACATCCTAGGTCTTTTAACATCTTATATTGTATAAATATGTGGCATCTGGTATGTAGGAGGTGCTCTGTACATGTCGAATCAATGAAATAGGGGTTAATGTAGGATTGGCTGATATGCAGCTACAGGAAAACTTCTAGGTTTCATAGTGAATTATAAAGTCATTATTAGTGTTACAGCATAATGGAAAAGAATTAGTAATACAGCATTTAATTATAAGTAAAAGTAAAATCAGTTCTTACTATGAAATTTCCAAGTATTTTCAGCATGTCTGTTCCACAGTACTGACTAAAGAAACATCTAGAGAATTTGGAGAGGGTTCTTAGGAAAACTAGGAAAGAAACAAATTAAGATATTTTCTGGTTCAACTTGACACACTATTCTGAACGACTTGAGTTACTCCAAAGGAGGAATCTCCAGATAGGATTATTAGGAAGGCCTTAATTTTAAAGATAGAACATTTCCTGTCTGAAATAGTAAAGGCAGCCTAAGTATGATAATTGTCATACTTTATAATTATAGAACCTTATCATGGTGGGTTTCATGCATATATACCCCAACTCTTAGTATGATTGACTTTTGAAAAATGATCTGATTAAAAAGAGCATTTAGTACCTATCACTTAATGCCTATCACTGTACCTTTGTTAAAGAACATAGTAGCAATTGGCTAGCAGTTATTTGAATCGAACTTATCTCAACAGAATGTGATTTATTCACTATATATTAGCTTAGTTCAAAAACTTAAGTGAATATGCATTCTCTGAACAAAAGATTCTAAACATATGTAATTTGAGTCCATTAGGAAGAATGTAGTTAAAGATAGATGTATTAAATGTTGTTGTTAGATATCATTTGTATATTTTTCAGAATCAGCAGTCTGAGTCCAGAACAAGAGCAGGGACTGTGGAAACAGAGGTAAAGATGTTAACATATTTTCTGAAGCATTTTGATATATATGTGTGTGTGTATATATATATATATATATATATACACACACACACACACACACACGCATTATTTAATGTGATATCTCTTTAACTTTGTTACTTATGCTTTTAAAAAATCAATAATATTCAGTAATATTTTGGGGAAGAAGAATAACATCACTTGGTGCCTCTGCTCTTTTTACTCTAATTATTCTTATTAATGTTTGGTTTCAGCCATAAATCCTCTGCAGCAATTCAGAATGAAACTCCAAAGAAAAAGCCCAAATTGGAATCTAAGCCATCTAATGGAGATAGGTAAAAATGAATTCCTTTAGCGCTACGAAAGATTCAAGTTAGTTGAACAGTTACAGTTGATTGCCAGTTATTACTAGGTAAAAAAATAGAAACATATATCTTCTGCATTGACTTTTTGAGTCACCTAGAAGAGTAACCATAATTAGTTAAAATTTTTAACTTAATTTTGGCAATAAGCAAGTGGCACTGAACTGTTCTATTTGGGGAATACATTGGGTTTTGAAAAAAGAACAAATCTAAATAGAACATTCTCTTGATCTTAATTATTCTTCAGTGAAACACAAATCTAAAAATCTTATTGTGATGTTTTAAATTGACCTGCTTGGAAAATGTATATAAATTTAAAGTATTATGAGCGTGAGTTTGTTTTTAGTTCATTAGCCAAAAGTTTGCTGATGTTACTGTACAAATTGGCTGCCTATTGCTTTACACTAGAAGTATTGACCCCCTAAAAGCTAATACTGAATTATATTTCTGCAGGTGTATGTAATGTGTGCCATTAGTAAGGTAATTTGCCAGTTGCATCCATTTCTGTCAGGTACATATTTTTTTGCATTAGCCTTAAGGATGTTTGTGGAATTGTCTAATTTATGCAATTTGAACACCTGCTAATTTTCCTTCTACTTCATTTAACTGTGTTTTACTTTTTTCTTTTTAGTAGCTCTATAAATCAGTCAGCAGATAGTGGGGGAACAGACAATTTTGTCCTTATAAGTCAACTGAAAGAAGAAGTGATGTCACTTAAACGTCTCTTACAGCAGAGAGACCAGACCATTTTAGAAAAAGATAAAAAGGTAAGAACATGGTTCACTGAAGCCTGGTAAGATTGACATCTTGAGTTTTGCTTGAAAATGCAAGTTTTATTAGACTTTAATAATTTGGGAATGTTGTGCATGATGCTTATAAGACATTACAAAAACCAAATTGGAACATAAGCCGTCTAAAGAAGGTAGGTAAAAATGGTCTTTCAGAATTAACTGAGAGCTAATTAGAATTGTAATAATTTCTGAACATTAGTTTCCGGTAAACCTGTAGTTTAAAAATAAGCCTAATATCTTAATTTGAAAATGACATGTAAATGGAATATTATGTAAATTCTTGTGATTTGAGAAAGTAGTTGAGTATAGTCTTTGACATACCAATTGTGTATTTCTTTTTTTTTTTTTTTTTAAAGATTTTATTTATTTATTTGGCAGAGATACAGACAGCCAGTGAGAGAGGGAACACAAGCAGGGGGAGTGGGAGAGGAAGAAGCAGGCTCATAGTGGAAGAGCCTGATGTGATCCCACAACGCCGGGATCATGCCCTGAGCCAAAGGCAGATGCTTAACCGCTGTGCCACCCAGGCGCACCCCCAATTGTGTATTTCAATCCAGATGAAATAACTGGTGAAAAGTAGTGCTTTGGGAATTTCCTGTGTGGTAGTCAGTGATTAGTAATAGGTGTCTAAGATCATTTTGTAGGAACTAAGTGTACTTCTGAGGACTTTGTCAGATTAGGAGGATCAAATAATACGTTGTCAATTTAATGAAAAGTTCTTGAGCAGAATGTTTTCACATCTTCGGCCCTCACTTTTTTAAAAAATGGGAGTATTAATACCATCTCAGGAGGTGGTTGTTAGGGTTAAATGAAAATATAAAGTACTTACTACAGCTCCTGCGATGTATAAGAGCTCATAGCTGCTATTGCTGATGTTGGATCATCTTCGAGGGTAAAGCCAACTTTTGTACTTGTTTATAGTCTTAGACTGTTCTAGAGTTTGACTTATTTCAAATGCCTTATGCAATAGGAAAACATTAAAAACATTCCTTTTAAAATTATGAATAAGACTTGATTATAAATATGTGTATGAATTATCTCTATTTCTGAGTATCCGTAGTGGTGCTTGAATCTGAGCTTCGCATTTAACAACTTTTGTGTTAAATTTTCCTGAGCCTTGATGGTTAGTGGATTAAAATTTATTTTAATAGATTTGTATCTCAGTTTAAGCAAATTCAGTGTATGAAATTTAGGATTGACATGAGATAAAAATAGGATAGTTAGGAATGTCTTACTTTTTATGGTTCTTTTTTGATTAACAGAATTTTTTGAATTAATGAGCTTTTATGGAAATTTGTTTTATGCACAAAATTTTAGAGACATTTCTATTGCACAAAGATTTATCTATATTAACCTAGGTAATCTAGGTAGAAGTCGAATAAAATAGTAAATTTGTTGTAAAGTAACAATTCCAAAACCAAGTAGTAATGCATTGTGAAATTTTGACTTTTTTTCCACAGTGTGACTCCTCTGCGTTAGTGCAGTTTGTTGAAAGTTTTCTGCTTTTGTTAATGTTCCTTTAAAAGAAATAATGGAAATGGAAATAAGCAGTATTGTAAGGAAAATAATAATTCTAAGCCTAAAATAGCTACATATTTGCTATTTTTTCTTATAATGTAAATCTAAGGCAACCAAGATATTTTCTTAAATTTATTTCACTTTATTCAGTGACTTCTGGACCAGCCATGTATCCTGTAGTGATTATCAGGATACAAATATGAATAAATAAATTGGACACGATCCTTATCTTCCAGAGATTCATAATCTGAAGGCAACACACAGTGGAGTGACAAGAATAATTATCTTAGCTGATCTGATGTGAATTGACATTTCAGAACAGGAATTCCTTTGTAATGTAGTAAACAGAGAGAGAATTCAGTTATTCTTTGAATTTGGCAGAAGCAAGGGCTTCTATTCAGACAATAAGAGTATAATACACCATGACTTCCTTTCTCTTTTTGCTGTTACATATCTATACAAAAAAGAATGTGCAAACCTTTAAAGTTTATGTATAATGAAAACATTTAAAAATAACCAGAAGCTTTCTTCTCCATGGTTCTGATAATGAAATTATATAATATCAACGTATTTTTTAGTTCAAGGTCTTAAGGATTTTGTGTTCTTATGTATGTCATTGATATTTAAGAAGAAAATGTAGCTTCCTCAAACCACTGATTTTTTTTCTTACATTTGTCTAAGTTAGCAGAAATTTTTAATTAACTCCCTTTTCTTTCTCATTCCATGTTAGTTGTATTTCTGTACTTTGTTCTCCATTTTACCTCAAGTCTTAGGTAGTATTGGATTCGTAATTCTGGATGTGAATTTTAAAGTAAAAGCAGTATAGCTCATGGTTGATAAAACCACTCCTCTTTGTACTTGTCCAGTATGAAATTTTCTTCTTTTGCCATTGAAGGATTATTTTAACCTGAAATCACTCTTAACATTTACTTTGTTTATATATAATGTGAAGTATGTTGTAACTGAAGCATTTTTCCCTGGTATGAGCCATTAAACTTTCCTGTTGGCATACCAGTAGTGAAGCCATCTTTAAATTGAAACAATAAAAGGCATCTTCTCAAAAGTTTTACTGACAGTTCAGTATTATCTTAACTTTAAAATACATTATAATAAAATAGAATTTCATTTCACAAAATAGAAACTCTAAATAAGTTATAAACCTCAGGAAACTGCTGACATCCTCCATTTCTATAATGAGTTGTGAATTTATAATGAAGAATGTTTAAAATGATATGTTTGTGCATGTATATTTTTTTACACATGTGTGTATATAAATTTATATGCTTGTTTATCTGTTTCTCAGTTAACTGAACTAAAGGCGGACTTTCAGTACCAAGAGTCAAATTTGAGAACAAAGATGAACAGTATGGAAAAAGCTCACAAAGAAACTGTGGAACAACTTCAGGTAAATGACATTATTTATACAAACTGTTAGCAAGGAGGGCTAACATTGCTTAATTGTTAATATTGTCTTAGACTGGTATTGGTATCCCTGTTTGATGTGTAGTTGGTGCATTTTCAACTTCAATTTTGACTTTTTAAAGATTTTTTTATTTATTCATTTGAGATAGAGAGCAAGAGCAGCAACAGGGGAAGGGGGAGAAGCAGACTCCTTGCTGAGTGGGGAGCCCATCACGGGGCTTGATCCCGGAACCCTGAGATTATGACCTGTGCCAGAGGCAGATGCTTAACCAACTGAGCCACCGTGGCATCCCTGATTTTGACTTTTTACCACTTCTTAATCCTGCTCCCATTAAGAGTTATTACTTGACATCACTTGATAAGGGGATTCAGTATATTAATTCTGAAAACTTGCCTAAACTTGTTATGGGGTTTTCAGAGGAGGATCCAGTGGAGTATGTTCAGTTGATCATTGCATGAAAAACAAAAAATTAAAGATCAGATTTACGAAAGTAAGGTGAAAATAAGGTCTTTAGAACGTTGTGCAATCATTCTTATTTCTTCCCAGAGAATGGGAAGGGAGGTGGCGAACAAAACCAATTTTCAGGGCCCTCAAGTGGAGGAAATTTATGCTACATGCAGTAATGAAAGGCAAAGGAGTTCACTTTAACTTTTGTGCTGTGATTTTCAAAGTGCCAAATAGGATTCTGTGTGCTGTAGCAGGGAGCCTCTAGTGATCGAGGCCAAGTCCAGGCTCCCAAGAGTCCTGCAAGGTATACTCAGGAGGATTTCAATATGCAGAACAACTGAATGGTGAAGCCAGGAGTTACCATAGTGACAGAGAGGGTAGTATCTGAGGTCCAGCATGCAGATAGGAGAGCATCCAGCAGGGATAGACATTACTCCCTTATTTAAGCCTTTTCTCACCTTGGTTTTATAAATTTAGAAATCAGACCACACTAAATTAATTTACATGTTAGGTTGATTTATACATTCTGACATCTGAGGAATTAATCCTTTAATTAATCTTTTAAACTTTAATAGTTTTAAGTCTTAAAAGCATAGAGGATGCATGCCAGCACATAGAGTTTAGACTTCATGGGAGAACGCAGCTTGGGAAGGAAGGGAGTAGTAGTGCCCTGAGGTTTTTGGTTGTTTTTTTTTTTTTTTTTTTTTTTTTTTTTTTTTTTTTTTTTCATTGTAAAACCAGGCTATATGTGCTATTCTTGGTTTTTGGTTTGTATTCTTCATACTTCTCTGAGGTAGCTTAAATTGCATGAAATTGTAAAATAGATTTAAGAACGTGAATTTCAGTTACAGCCCAGGCTTAATATTGGTCTTACGAAGAGTTTTAAAGAGAAACTTTTTGTAGAGCCTGGCACATAGTAGCACTCAAATAATTTGTTGAATGAGTGTTGATTTATGGAGGTGTCTGTCTGCCTTCTGTCCTGAGAAATTGCCCATATAATTGGGGTTCTTGGACATTATCATCCACCAGTATATATTTGTTTTATAATTTTCTTATTTTTCTCATTCAGTTATTAATGCTGAATGATTATCTGGCAACAGAATCTTCTGCATGATGATCTCTGATTTAAAGTGGTGTAACCAAAACTCTGGAGTAAATCCAGAATCGAGGTAACAGAAAAACTGTGAGCAATACTTAAATTTATGATACAACTTAGTATGCCTCACTGTCCAAAAGAGCAGTTTGTTGTTTTATTTTGTTGTTGTAAACAGAGGGACCTTCTCTTTGACATCTTAGCCTGATTGGTAGCTTAAGCCTGATAACTCTTCTTGGTCAGTAGCTGAACTTCCATGTAACAGGATAGCAACTAATGTTTAGATAGAAGTATGACATTTCTTTTTTTTTTAATTTTAATGTTTTTTTATTATATTATGTTAGTCACCATACAGTACATCCCTGGTTTCCGATGTAAAGCTCGATGCTTCATTAGTTGCATATAACACCCAGTGCACCATGCAATACGTGCCCTCCTTACTACCCATCACCAGCCTATCCCATTCCCCCAACCCTCGCCCCTCTGAAGCCCTCAGTTTGTTTCTCAGAGTCCATAGTCTCTCATGCTTCATTCCCCCTTCTGATTACCCCCCCTTTCTTTATCCCTTTTAGACAGAAGTATGACATTTCTAACATGATTTTACATAGGCTGTCTTATTTGCTCTTTACAATAACTTTGAGTTCCATTTTACAGATGAAATGGTGGTCACATAATTAATCAGAACTGATATAGAAACCTGTATCTTGTGACTCAGATTAAACTACTTTCTCTTGTGTTCCTACCTCCTCAGGTCACTTAGGTTTCTGTTCCTTGTTATCAGACCACTTCCCTATACCTTTTGTGTTAATTGCTGAAGACATTCTGTTACAGTTGTGAACCCTCTTTTAACTGTAGTCCCTTCAGCAACCATGTACTAGTAGGTTTTCCATTTAGTTGAGTAAACAGTTAACTATTTTTCTTAACTTTTTGTCATAACAAACAACCCTGTAGCAGAAAATTCACTATGTTCTAATAGTTCTCAAAACATTTTAAACTATTAAACCTGGGAAATAAGCAGTGAGCATCAGAAGAGAAAATTGTGCAAAATGCCTAAGTTGTCTAACAAGAATACCAAATTAAAAATCTACTTTTTGTTCAAGAGTGAAGTTAATGAAGGGGGAAAGGGGATTAAGATTTGAGTGCCTGCTATGTATCACCCTCTGTGTTGGGCTAAGTGTTTTATATACTTGATTAGTTCTTTCAACTCCTCTTGAGGTGGTGGTGAGGTTTCTGTCTCACCAACAAGAAAATCGACTCCAGGTTACACAGTAGGATCTGTGTTACTCCAGATAGTCAGTGTTTAGGCCAGTGTTTCTAAACATTTTTAGCTTAACTTGTTAAGAGTTTTAAATTATTTGATTTTTGCAGGGTGCATAATAACTAACATTAGGATAAAAATTTTAAATGCATACATATTTAAGTACATTGTAAAATACATTTTTTATGTACCTAAATTAGAATAAGACACATTTGGACTTTCTCCATTTAACAACTGGTACATTGTTTTCTTAAGGGCTTTTTTCTTACGTAATTTATCAGCAAATTTATTAGTGCTGTGATTAGGAGACTGAATATATAAATGCAAATTGAAAATAAGCTGCTAAAAAGTTAAAAGGGAAAACTGCTTTCAGCACCTAATGTTTGAGTTCTTGTGTTTCATACTTAGAATATGAAAATTATAAACTCTTTGATTTTTGTGTTTGCTTCTTATTGGTGACTGAGAAAAGATAATTTGAATATTGTCAGTATAAAAGGTTTTGAATAAATATAATTTACAGATCTGATGGCGATTTCTTTGAACCGCATTTGCAAACACCATTTTTTTTATCCTCTTCATTAATCTGTATTTTAAAATCTCTGTTAAGATTTCTGGTTTTTTTGGCAAAGAGAATCTATTATAGTTACAAATTAACATGTAGCTAACAATAAAAAGAAAACAATTTAAAACTATTACACTGACTAGACTGGTCAGCTGAGTAATAAACCAGTTGATCATAAGTGTACTCACTTGACTTACTGCTAACTACCAGGCATTCTCATTGTCTTCTGAGTTTCTCAAACTACTTAAAGGGAAAACAAAGTCCTATTAAATTCTTTGTGATTTTCTAACTACTTAAAGGGAAAACAAAGTCCTATTAAATTCTTTGTGATTTTCTAGATTTAAAATTGAAATCAAGTTTGAAATTAAAACTTTTTTTTTTTTTTTAAAGAGGGCTGGGGGCTGAGGGATAGAGGGAGAGAACCTTAAGCAGGCTCCATGCCCAGCACAGAGCCCGACGTGGGCCTCAATCTCATGACCCTGAGATCATGACCTAAGTTGAAATTAAGAGTTGGACGCTTAACTGACTGAGCCATCATCCAAGTACCCCTGAAATTGAAACTTTTAATTACCACCTTATTTAAAAACTATTGAATAGAGAGAGATGCAGTTAATCAGGCAGTTGAACATAAAAATGGTTAGGTTTGCAAATATGAAACTGTTCTAAGAATATTTGCATTTAGGAGGTAATAGGTATTGGAGAGAGTTTGGTTGAAGAAAGATGGGGGAGTGGAAGTACAAAGCTTTAGAAAAGGTTTATGTTTCATGAAACTGGTTTAAGATGGTGTACAGAGAAGGCAGAGTGTTATCTTGCCATACAAAGGCCAAAGTTAAGCAGAAGATGAAGCACTGAGGTTAAAAAAATATATTATCTAGATAATAAAAAATTTTGAGACTTGTGAAGGAAAATAAATGCTTTTCCTACATAAACCAGAGGAAAAATTTTGTTGCTTTTAGGGCAGCACTCAGATTCTAGGCTGTTGTCAACACCGTCCCTATTTTGGCTCAAAAACTCCAGAAGTGTTTGATCATTGATATATTTGTAGATATGGAGTGTTCTTATTACCTTAAGAGATCGCAGAGGGAGACAAAGGCAGTCAAAATATGAAAGTACTCACTTGAAGGTCTCTCTTTACACATTCCTCTTCACTAAACACTGGTGATTGTCCTAGTGCTTTGGCTCAAGGACAGTGTCTTTGCCAGTTGGAACATTTGAATGAAGGACACATTCAGTTCAGATCAGCGTCAAGGTGAAACTTGGAATCTGAAAAATAATTTCATCCTTTCACAGGTCTGAAAACAATGATGTGTAGATGTTCAAATTACATGAAAGCCAGTACCTAAAGACTGTTATGGCAATTAAAGAAACAAAAATGAGATCAGAGAGGGCATTTCTGATGGGAGCTTCAAAAAAAAATTAGTTGAATAGCATTAAGTTGAGAAAGGTCCCTTTGGCAAAGTGATAAAGTGTGAATATTTTTGCAAAATGGACCTCTTTTGCTTATTCTATAAATAGGTAAACATCAAATGGAAGACTTCATACAGTTTGTTGGGCAGTATTCCTCCCAAATCATTATTTGAGTCATTAATTATAAAATTTATTTTCATAGTTTTCATTTTATCTTTAAGTTAAAGAGCCAGACATTTTTTCGTTATTTAAAATTTGACCCTCTCTTATGTGGATTGCTTAAGTTGCCTTTTTTCTAACTGATTGTATCTTTGGACAATAGTTACACTAATATCGACATTTACAAAGGGGGCTGATAAACCAATCTAGAATTTTCCTTCTTCATATCCAGCATTAAAGAGATGAACCTTAATCTACCAACTCTTTCATCTGGTCTTAGTGTTTAAATGAAATCTTGTTGTATAAGTGAAAAGAACAGTATTAAATAAGTAGTATTCTTCAACATGACTTAATATTTCAAGCATTTTTCATCTGAAATGTTTTTGTCTCCCACAGGCCAAAAACAGAGAACTACTCAAACAGGTCGCAGCATTGTCAAAGGGTAAAAAGTTTGACAAAAGTGGAAGCATACTAACGTCCCCTTGAGAAAGTAGTTATTCATGTAGTGTTTCTGCTGAAAATGTAAATTTGAGAAAAATTCTGTGAAGCCCTTAAATTCTGTGTAGTGGAGAAATATTTTTGCACACCAGATGAATTGGCGTGTTTCCTATTCACTTTTGTAACTGATATACAGCATTTTTTAAGTTGTAAAACGTTCAAATAAAACTTCAACTGGCTTGAAGTTACTTTTTAATGATTTGATATCCAGGAACTTTTTTGCCAGCAATAGTATTAAACACTTGTAAAGGAGTGCATGAGTCGTGCTCTTTATAAAATGCAACATGCAATAATAGAGTAGATTACAGTGTTCAGAAGTCAGAGCAGCAGGGCTTTCGGTTTGTTTTGTTTTTTGTTTTACACTATACTGATTTCAGATGAACAGTTTTCAATTTAGAAATACAAAACTTTTAAACAAGGAAAATGGTAAACACTGGTTTTTTGGGAATTGTGTTTTTACTTTGCATCAACGTGAATTTAGGAGAAAATCATGGTGCTTTTATTAAATGAACTTCAGAGTATATGTAAATATGTTTTTAAAAGTTACATCATTAACATTAATTAGTAAACTAGTATTTTCATTATTGGTATAGGAATTAATGTTTGTTGTACAGTATCCAAGGTAAAATGTGTTCTGTTTTGTATAAACTACTGTAGATTTTTACTTACAAGTGCCTTTTTGCCACCTAATGTTTTTATTTATAGGAATGCTGATCTTTTGTACATACAGTTTGTTTTAAAATCATGTTTAATAAATGTTTGTATATAAATGCATATGTACAGAAGCCTATTCAAAAGGAAATCAAAGTTGTTAGTAAAATGTTTGAGATTGCATTAAGAACTGATAATGCGTATAGACTCTAGATGATTTTGTGGTTTGTTTCTGTGTGATATGAGAAGCTGTTGGTCACTGAATTCATTGAATTATGTAAAAATACTTCCCCAAAGATTTAATTTTAAATCATTTCTGATAGAGTAATTTTATTTTTTATGTCATATGGCTTCATGTTCATATTTCGTGAGTTACATGTTCTGCTTTATTTTTCTTTTATAAAGGTTTTTAAAAATTTTTAATTTTTCTGCAGTGGTCCGTATATCTGCTTTCCCTATAATATGTGGTTATCTAAGTTAATATTTATGTACACCATGTTTGATTTGTAAGTTTAAAGCAAATCTGGAAAAATTTAAATAACTTAAATCAATCCATGAGTATCTTTGAATAAATTGGAATCTACTGTAAGATACAGGCACTATTTATAAGAAAATTATATCAGAGTCTTTAAAATTGTCTATAAAAGGTTAAGGTAGGTTGGGATAGGTTATGTAAAGTTATTGACTATTTTCTGGTCCAGTGGTTTTCAGCCTTTAATGGAATTGATCTCCTTAATAAATGCCAGTTCAGACCTTTAGTTCAATTGTACAGCATCAGGCATTGCTAGATATACTTCGTAGAGTGGGAGAGAGTTCCTTCTCTTAGGAATTCATGGGTAAAGATAAATTTGTTTTAAGTAAACTGTTATTAAATTTATTAATTTTTAAGTTGTTTTTAAAGAATGATTATGACTGTCAGGTCAAAGATCATCTTTCCTCAGAACACAAGATGATTATAATAATTGTTTTTAACATAACTGATGTTTCAGGAGATGATTCCTGCAGTTTTTCATTATATGTTGATATCAAATAATTCTTTAACCAGTTTGAAAACATTATTATCTAGGGTAATTTTGAAATAATATAGCAAAAGATTGAATCAGTCAGACTTGACTTGGAAAAATTAAACCAATTTATTTTTATGAGCTCTTCATGCAATAATCTTCCTAAATTCAGTACTCTCAACAATGATAGATAATACCTTCTTAACACAGATTTTAATGTTTGCAGGATTTGCTAAATTCCTAAGATAGTCATTACCTTTCTTTAAAATTTGTAATGTTTTATATTCTGGTTTCATAGCCATTTATCAATCCACAGCGCTCATTATGGTTTTAAAATAAACTGTGTAATAGTTCTAATAACATGTTGGAGCTGCTACTAAAAACCAAGGTGCCCCTTCCCCCTTTTTTAGGAAACAGATTAAAAATTGAAAATCCCTCAATAATTAACCTTTGTAAATTCCAAGGCTAAAACTTTTTAGGGGCTTCACAGTATTTAGTCCTAATTAAATGCCCTCTCTTTATTCCATGACCTTACTTTATAACTTAATTTTTTTGCAATTGTATAAACTAGTAATTGAATCCCAGTCCTGGATCTGTAGTGTATTGACATAATGAGCTGATATTCTTTAAATGTGGCCCTGTAAGGAGATACTATGGTGTGCCGTATTGTGCTTTTTTAGCCCGTTTTCAGCTATTAATTAGCATTTACCAGTGAGGGTCATTTTGGCCCAAGTTATTTATGTATTACTAGCCTGTGAATATTGCAGTTCTTTTAGATTGTATTGGTCTAAATATGCATTCTCCAGTGAACCTGGTAAGCTGTTCACATGTATAGACTATTGAAATACTGTACTTGTACACATCTGACTGTTGACATTTTGTACTTTTTTCTAAATCCAATATTTCACAATAAAAACTTGTCAAAAGTTTTTCTATTGTATTAGTTTTCTATTGCTTCTGCAACAAATTACCATAAGCTTAGTGGCTTAAAACAGCAAAGATTAATTCTCAGTGCTGGAGGCCAGAAGTCCAACATCAGTTTTACTAGGCTAATGTCAGAATGTCAGCAGAGCTGGTTCCTTCTGCAGGCTCTAGGGGAAAATCTGTTTTCCTGCCTTTTCCAGCTTTTGGAGCTGCATTCCTTGTGTTCTTTGGTCCTTTGCCCCTTCTGCCATCTTCAGAGCTAAAAAATGTACATCTTCAAGTCTCTCTAGCCCTGTCATCATGTGGTCTTCTCTCTTTGGTTATGGTATCTCCTTCTGCTCCCTCTTATAAGGACATCATTGGGCCCACCTGGATGATCAGGAATCTTCATATCTCATATTCTTAGTCACATCTGCAAACTCCCTGTTGTCATATAACTTAGTCAAAGAGATTAGAACGTGGACATCTCGGAGGACCATTACTAAGCCTACTATTAGCTTTATCTACATTTCCCCAGTATGAAGCTTTAAAATTAACAACAGATTTGAGAGAACTGGCTCAGGCAAACACATTCAGTTTTGCTACATGTTCATTAAGACTTTCATGAAACGAGTTATCGAGCTATTGAGATATTTCAGAGGAACAATAAAGCAAATCAAGCTAGATGTAGTTACGTTTTTGCAAACTTTGGAACATGACTAAAACCGTGCTACGTTTGATAAAATGATTAAAGACCTGATTTATAGACCTTTATAGTCTATAGTCCTATTCGAGACCTTTATCGTCTAGTTGGAGAGACCATGTACGTGAAAAAATATCTGGAACTTTGATATTAGGAAGTGCAATTAGGAAGCCAATAGCTTTTAACAAGGGCATTCTAAGAATTGTGGGAAAGGTTAATCTAAGTCATTGCTTTCTCAAAGTTGAGCATGCATCAGTCACAGGGCGTGATGGAGGACCTCGTGAGGCACATGTGGCTGGGCATCTACCCCAATTTCTTGAATCCATAAATCTGGGATTGGTCCCAAGAATTTGCATTTCTAAGTTCCCAGGTAATGTTAATGCTTCTGGCCCAGAGCGCACACTCTGGGAACAAGTGGAGTATTAAAAAAGGCATGAAAGATTGAAGGGCTAATGAGTAGAGGACATTTGAGAAGAGTTGGGGAGTGAACTTGGAAAAATTATTTGGAGCTATGTTATAAAGGCATTTTGTCTAGTCTCTACTAGATTTTTGAACAGGAAAGGATATAAGACCAGATAATTGAACACGTTGAGATGATGGTTACATATAATTTTCTCCAACTGCTTTATTTTGTAGCCAAGGAAGTGGAGCAGGAAGTGGTACATGACTTGAGTATTGACTTTTATTAATGCCCTGCCATTTTCCAAAAAGAATTTGAGGTAGCTTGGTTCAAGTGACTTGTACCTAGACAGTTTGGAGCACAAATGAAAATCATTGTTGAAGAGGTGTGTGGATGGTTGTCCTCTCAGACATAGCCAAGAGGTGGAGGATGATGAGAATCATCAATTCGATGTCAATTGGATAGGACAAGCTTGTGGGCAGAGAAAAACTTCAATTCTAAACCATGTCTTGGCATATAAGGCCAAGGCAGAATTTGTTTTTTAATTGACAAGGGGATAGTAGATGACAAGCGCAGTGGTTTTTCTCTCATGTTTGATGCTGGTATGACCACATTTGGAATTGTTATGCTAGTCACCACTTTTCAAGAAAAATGCTATCTGAGAAGTCATATGATAAGAGGGTTGAAAAATGTACTTCGACAAAAATGATTGACTTGTTTCTAAAATAAAGAAGAAAAAGACGAACAACCGTATAGAAACCGGGCCAGAGGAATGAGTAGACCGTTCATAGGGAAAATGCAGATGGTTTTTAACCATGTGAAAAATGACCTTACTCTTATGTTTCATTCCCCCTTCTGTTTACCACCCCCCCCCTTTCTTCTTCCCTTTCTTCTCCTACCAATCTTCCTATTTCTGAGAGACTATGGACTCTGGGAAACAAACTGAGGGCTTCAGAGGGGAGGCGGGTGCGGGAATGGGATAGTCTGGTGATGGGTATTAAGGAGGGCACGTATTGCATGGTGCACTGGGTGTTATACGCAAGTAATGAATCATGGAACTTTACATCAAAAACTAGGGATGTACTGTATGGTGACAATATAATAAAAAAATTATTTAAAAAAGTGACCTTACTCATAATAAGAAAAAAGAAAATTAAGAAAAAATTAAGTGTGCGGAGTTAACCATTTCTCACCTATAGGTTTGCAATATTCCAAATCTGACCACATACTTCGTTGACAAAGTTGTAGGAAAACAGACACTCTCTGACATTCCTGATGGCCATTGCAAGAGAGTTCTATGGAGTTTTAATAACTGGCAGCATTACATGCACATTTATGCTTTGATCTAGCAATCCAATTTCTAGGAATCTGTCCCAAACACACTCTTACAAAAATGAAAAGACATATGCACAACTCAAAATTATTTGCAGTACCAGAAAAAGAAAACAATTGAAATTAAGGGGTTGGTCAAAAAACTTTGGGACATCCATATAATGGAATCTCTGTAGCTGTAGAATTTACTCAGCTTCTGCTCACACTACATTGTTGGAGTGAAACAGGGAAAATCGAAGAAGGTACGCCGCAGCATGTTAAGAAGGGTAGGGCTACACCTACATACATACACAGAAGTATCTGCTTACAGGGATATGCCTCTTCAACTCTATAAACATATTCCTAATGATCCCTTACTTCTTTGTAATAAATTTTGAATCGAACACATTGCTATGCAATACATACAAGGAGTGATATGTCATTGTCAAATGTATTTAGAAAGAAACAACAGAAATTCAGTTTAGAATTTTAACATCAAGAATCTACTCTTATTTCACTTAGCATAATCTCCTCCAGTCCCATCCATGTTGCTGCAAATGTTGAGTAATCACTTTTTCTGATGGCTGAGTAATATTCGATTGTATATATGGACCACATCTTCTTTATCCACTTGTCTGTTGAAGGGCATCTCAGCTCCTCCCACAATTTATGCTAAGTGAAATAAGTCAAGCAGAGAAAGACAATTATCATATGGTTTCACGCATTTATGGAACATAAGGAATAGCAGGGAGATTGGTAGGAGAAGAAAGGGAAGAATGAAGGGGGGTAAACGGAAGGGGGAATGAACCACGACAGACTATGGACTCTGGGAAACAAACTAAGGGTTTCAGAAGGGTTTGGGGTGGGGGATTGGGATAGTCTGGTGATGGGTAGTAAGGAGGGCACGTATTTGCATGGAGCACTGGGTGTTATACGCAAACAATGAATCATGGAACACTACATCAAAAACTAATGTTGTACTTTATGGTAACTAACATAGCATAATAAAAAATTTAAAAAAAAAGAAAAAAAATTTAAAAATTGAACGCTTAACCTTAATTGTTTAAAAATGGTTACCAGTAAGGGGTGGGGGAGAAAATATGTTGGAGGGACACTGTTAGAAATTACAGTTCTTTGAACATATGTTTTATTGATTTGACTTTGGAGTCCTTTAGATATTTTTACAAAATTATAAAAATAAAACAATCTTGGGGCGCCTGAGTGGCTCAGTCGTTAAGCGTCTGCCTTAAGCTCAGGGCGTGATCCCGGCGTTCTGGGATCGAGCCCCACGTCGGGCTCTTCCGCTGGGAGCCTGCTTCTTCCTCTCCCACTCCCCCTGCTTGTGTTCCCTCTCTTGCTGGCTGTCTCTCTCTGTCTCTCTCTGTCAAATAAATAAATAAATAAATAAAATATTTTTAAAAAATTTAAAAAATAAAACAATCTTTAATTTTTTTATTTGAGTATAGTTGACCCAATTTTACATTAGTTTCAGGTAAATGGCGTAGTGATTTGTAAGTTTATGCATGATGCTGTCTATCCTCACAAGTGTAGCCACCATCTGTCACTGCACAACACTATTACAGTATCATTGACTATATTCCTTAAGCTGTGCCTTTTATTCCCATGACTTATTCATCCCATAACTGGAAGCCTGTGTCTCCCTCTCCCCTTCATTCATGAAGTAAAAGCCTTAAAAAAAAAAAAAAAGAAATGTACCTAAAACACAGCCAATTGGTGCCATAACCGCACGGAGGACTATTCCAATTGCCACACAATGCAATAGCTTGTGTCTCTTGAGTGGGATACGTTCTAAGGTAAAAAAAAAAAAAAAAAACCTGCAAAAATAATTTTATACTATTGACAATAATCATAGTGTTGGTGGCAGTGTCAGTATTATTACTCTGAAATTATGGTGTGGGATAAAATTTTGTGGGATAAAGCAAGTGAATAATTATGTGATATTCTATTCCATTTGTCACTCAGACCTGGGATTCTTGGCTAAAGAGAAAAGAGAGATGTTTAGCAAAATCCGTGTCATGTTTTTAATTAGAATTATCTGTATAAACTCAAGATACTTTAAGAAAAAAATAGACGTATTTAGTGGGAAAAGTATGCACCATCTTATCATGCCAGATAGTAAAAAAGCTATTAAGGACTATTTAGTGTGCTCTTGAAAAGACTCATAAGACAATTGGAAGATTGCACAATTTGAACATCAATATAGAAAATCATAACTGCAATGGATTGAAACACTGACTATGTTTTAAATACATGAGCTCGAAATGATACTAAATAGACAAATACACCACACGAGAAACAAAGCGCTAATTGCTCACCATTAGAGGATGCTAGTGAGCTAACTCATTATTTTAAAAAATGATAAATAAACAGAAAAGAATATTTCCTATGATTCTCATACAAACTGTATCTCTGGGTAGGTAAATAGTAAATGAGGGATACATTCTCTCTGAAAAAGCATTCCAGCTAATATGTAAAAAAGGAATGCCGAAATTACAGTATCTCCGTTTTGCAACTTTTAATGACTTGATGGAGTAATAAGCATTGCTCATGCTTCCGTCAGCTGCTGAAAATACACAGACACATTCTTAACATCACATGCTTTCTGATTGAGGAACACTGCTACTCATACTTTTTCCAGAAAAGACGCAAACCTAGATCCGATCAAACATGTACCAATTTACAGGATATAGGACAGAGATCATGATGAACGACACCGAAGGGATGCGATTTGGCCTATTGTTTCTTCAGTAAGTTGCAAGGGGAAAATAGTATGGAGTGAGAGGGACTTAGGAGATACCAACAAATCACAGTGTGTGGATCTTGAATCAAAGAAACTTAAAAATGGAAGAAAAATGTTTTTAATCATGTAGGATGCAACTGGAAATTTAAATGGTGTTTCTTTAATGACATTAAGGAATTATTGACTTTTGAAGTGTGATAATGGTGGTGTAGCCATGTATAATTTTTTATTGAGATATAATTAGCATGTAACACCAGTTTCCGGTATATAACATAATAATTTGATATTTGTATAATTTGCAAATATGTTTTTTTAAACAGTCCTTCTAGAGACACCTATTAAAATATAGTGAAATATCATGATGTTCGGTATTCTTCAAGAAAATATAAGGTGGAAGGTGAATGGGACTATAAATGAAACAGGATTGGCTGTGAATTGTTATTGGAACTAGGAATTGGTATATGGCAGGTCATTACACTACTCAGTTCAACTTTATGTAAGTTCTTTTCATAATGAAAAGAAACAACATCACCACTACCATCGCCCCTACCATTACCCCTGCCAAATTATAGCTCACCTTAAAAATACAGGCTCACTATGGGCTCTTGGGTGGCTCAGTCAGTTAAGCGTCTGCCTTTGGGTCCTGGGATCAAGCCCTGCATTGGGTTCCCTGCTCAGCAGGAAGCCTGCTTCTCCCTCTCCCTCTGCCTGCCACTCTCCCTGTTTGTTCTCACTCTCTCGTCAAACAAATAAATAAAATCTTAAAAAAACAAAAAAATACAGGCTCACTAAAAAAAAAAAAAGGAACATACAAAAAAAAGAGTAGAAATAAAGGGGAAAAAAGATCACCCACTCATAAGTCTACCAAATTCTCTTTTGCACATTTTCTTCTGGCATTATCCATGAGTAATGGCTATGATCATGTTACAATATAATTTTTTTCCACTCTTCACTTCCTAGATAAGCTCATTAAATGTTACCTATAAGCTAATGACTCCCAGATTTATATGAACAGCCTGGATCTCTCTCCTAATTTCCCAGACTATATATCCAATGCTGCTTGGCATCTCCAGGTGGGTGTCTAAAAGCCTCTCAAGAATGTAATATGCCCACAATTGTGTGTTCCTGATTACACCCCTAAGTCCAAACAAATCCCCAGCCAGCTCCCCTTGCTGTCTTCCCACCACCATTCGTGGCAACTTGATTCTAGTTGTTCAGGCTAAAATCCTTGGTGTCACCTCTGAGTCTTTTCTCTCTCACTCCATATCTGTTCTATCCTAAACTTTCAGTCAGTTTTTAACTTCAAAGTATATCCAGAATTTGACCACTTTTCACTATCTCTATCCCTACCTGGTGTCTCTCTGTTGCCTGCAGGCCTTTTGCAACAGAGAAGCAGAGAGCGATCTTAGTAAATGATGTCATGTCGTGTCGTCTCTCTATTCCAATGGTTCTCAGCTGGGCAGTGTTTTGCTTCCTTGGGGACATTGAGCAATGTCTGTAGCCATTTTTCATCATCAGGACTGGTGGTTAGTAGGGGGGAGGGGGGTTGTGCTACTGATGTCAACTAAGTGGAGGTCAGAGATGCTGCTATACATCCTACAATGCACAGAATATCAACCCCCTCCAAAAAAAGAATTATCTAGCCCCAAATGCCAATAGTGCTGAGGTTGAGAAAATGTGGGCGGCTCGAAACCCTAAAATGGTTTTTACATCTCTACTCTTACAATGGCCTAAAAAGTTTTGACCTTAACACAAGTCTTTCTGCTACAGTACAGGCTTTATGGCCCATCAGGGAAGCGGCGATTACTACTTCTTTAATACCATGAGTTAAATATTAAAGAGGAAATGAAATATATTGAAGATTTTACCTTTTTTACGTAAGTTCCTGCTTATGTCCACTAGATGGAGCACTGCACTGCTGAATAATACCACACCGCCTTTGCGGACAGGCCGTGGGAGTCACCGTGGTAAGAGCAAGCATTTCTCGTAATTACCTTTCTTTTTATTTTTTTCTTTTTTTTAATAATTTTTATTTTGTTAATCACCATACAGTTTTTTGTTAGTCACCCAGTTTTTGATGCAATGTTCCATGATTCATTATTTGCGTATAACTACCTTTCTTAACAAGTTTTGTTATATACGATAAGAAGCAATTGTTTTTTTCACAATTCCACCATACAATTCTTTAATTCAGTCAATGGATTAGCTCACACACACACAAAAAGTTTAAAAATGTTTGTTTTGAGACAGGTTTTGTTTTTTTTTTAATTCAGAAGTATTATTTTTTTTTTTAATTCAGAAGTATTATTTTTAAAAGAGTTGCTTAAAGATTTCTCTCTTGAATTTTCGTGCACATTTCTTTCTCTCTAAAGCCAGTCCCACTTTTGCACGAAACACAACATGTGTTTGGCTCTTCCTTCCTCCTCCTACTTGTGAGGGAGTTCTTGCACCCATTATAGGGTAGCCTAACTTCTAAGTCAGAAGCCCACTGTCTCCAGCTAAGCTGTGTCTCTCAGAGAGGTTTGACAGGGACTCAGCAGAGATGGACTTGGCTGTGTCAACAATGTGCTGGAGTCCTGGGGTTATTAATATACAGCCTGTGAATGATGGCCTGAGATTGGAGTACCCACTGGGCCGGAATGGTAGGCTCTAAGTCAAGCTATTGCTTGTGTTGGATGGCTCTGAAATGATCCTTTCTTTGTAGATTTTGCTCATTTTTGCACATTTCATGTGTCATGGGTTTTTCTTTGAGTGGATGATTAAAGCCTCCCTTATTCTTTAGTAATGGCACAGATCTGCCAGGTATCAGGAACCTATATGAGCTGGGCCATTCAGCTCCTATTGTGAAAACTCCTCTTTTTCTACTCTTAATTGTCAATGCAGCTAGAAAAATCATTTCTCCTTTGCCTACGGAACAACCAACCAAATTGCTAATAGAATCTACATTCTTATTACTTTACATCATTTTCAAATTATCTTAAGTTCTTTTCTAATATAAATTTCATTAATACAAGTTGATGGTTCAAAAATGGCTGCAGGAATTCGGATACTTCTTTTAGAAATCATTCCCAAGTACTTCTTAAAAGGACTGAAAGGCATTTTATATAATGTTTTCTTTATATCACCTTGTGATTCCGTGAAACATAATAGCACTGAGCAAACAGGAGCCACATACAAGCCTCTGTTGTCATTGGCTCCCTGCTCCTATGGTTACCAAGATGGGCCCACGATGCCTGATCTTCTATGACAGGAAAAGTGGCCTGGTTCCTGGACTATAAATATCTGTGTGGCTGTACAGAGTAAAGGGAGAAAAGGGCATTTGTCAGTATTTAGTCTCTCCTTTAAGTAAAGAAATAGAGGATGTTGTGATACAAATTATTTTTAAAGCATAAAGCACTATATGTTTTCTGTATTCTTTAAATAACTGTGTTCTCAATCCACCTGTCTCAAAGTGCCTTTTGGGAGCAGTTGAAAAGGAGTGCAAAGCAAATAGTTGAATTAGGAATTGGGTGATGGGGGCGCCTGGGTGGCACAGTCATTAAGCGTCTGCCTTTGGCTCAGGGCATGATCCTGGCGTTCTGGGATCAAGCCTCACATCGGGCTCCTCCACTGGGAGCCTGCTTCTTCCTCTCCCACTCCCCCTGTTTGTGTTCCCTCTCTCGCTGGCTGTCTCTCTCTGTCAAATAAATAAATAAGATCTTAAAGAAAAAAAAAAGAGGAATTGGGTGATGAGTTCAGCTTGTGCACACAGATCATTTGTGACAGGACATGAGATTGAAAGTCACAACTGAGACATCAAGACTCGATAGGTAGCAGATTCCAGAGTGAGATGGGTCACCTTTGGGGACTTGTGAAAAGGAGGTAACTGGAAACTCAGGACACAATTTTTAAATCCCTCACCACCAATGAGGGTCTAAAAAAGTTGAGGGTGGTAACTAGGAGAAGATTTGTTTGGGGAGAGCTGAGCTACAAGCCCTTCGTCTTCACCCAAGGAAGGACATTTGGTGTATAATCCCCCAAAAAGAGGATCTTCAGTGAGTTCACTTGAAGAGCTTGATATGTTCCCTGCCATTGTGCGGACAAACGGACTGGTGTTTGACTTCTTCCTGGAATATATAACACCTGGTAGATATGGCTGGCTTGACTAGCTTCTCTGATGGCACCAAGAAAGGAAATGTTATATCAAGATTAATTTCCATCCTCAGAGATTATTGGGTCAAGGATGAATGGGTAGTATTTTCAGTTGTGTGAAATGTGATTCAGCCAGCTTGGAACTGTTCCAAGTTTTGCCCAAGAGCTGCTTTGGGTGGGTAGAAGATGAGCAGTGAGGGGAATCCAGCAAAGAATCTTCATTGAATAGTCAGAACAAAAACCTGGGCTTTAAGGACACACAGTGAGCCACAGGAAAATATCTTGCCTGAGTCATGGAAAGTACAATAAGAAGTTCACAGT
The DNA here is from genome assembly GCF_002007445.2 of Ailuropoda melanoleuca. Classification (NCBI taxonomy): domain Eukaryota; kingdom Metazoa; phylum Chordata; class Mammalia; order Carnivora; family Ursidae; genus Ailuropoda; species Ailuropoda melanoleuca. Next base: position 35,153,481 of record NC_048225.1, read on the forward strand.
GGCATGGAGGGAGATCTCAAAAGAACTTTCACGAAAGCACCAACTTGACCACAGCTACCCATCCCATCGCAAGAGAAGACATCAGCTCTAAACATTGGCCAAACCCATAGATTGAGACCATTTTATAATAACACTAACAGAGGGGGAGAAGAACCACGAGAGACTATGGACTCTGGGAGACAAACTGAGGGTTTTAGAGGGGAGGGGGTGGGGAGATGGGATAGTACAGTGATGGGTATTAAGGAGGGCACGTATTGCATGGAGCCCTGGGTGTTATACGCAAACAATGAATCATGGAACATTGCATCAAAAACTAATGATGTGCTGTATGGTGATTAACATAACATAATAATAAAATAATGACACTAAAAGCTCCCACCTTGTTTACTGCCCTTGCATCTCCCTGCTTTGATACTTGCTGGGTCAGAAACAGTGGCAAGCTACAGAAGAGGACAAATGCTGAATAGGGGGAAAGAAGGATCTTGATCTCTCTACTGACTGCAAATGGCTAGCCCATGGCCATTCTCAGTTGGAGAAGAAAAGACATGTTAACTTGAAAATTGTGAAGTTTTCATTAATATATAGGTGCGATAGCTTTCTCCAAAAATTAACCTGTGAATCATGCCTTCCAATATTCACATCCTCGGGTAGTGCCCTCCTACACTGAATCTGGGATGGCTTGGAGTCTTCCTTTAAGTAATATAATGCAAAGGAAGTGACACTGTGCCAGTTCTGGACCTAAGCTTCAAGATGTTCCGGCAGTTTCCAGTGTTGTGTTCTCAGGGAGTCCTTTCTGTAAGGCCATTGTGCTGCTAAGGAGACCAGATGGAAAGGCTACATGGAAAGGAAAAGTCTGGAGAAGGAAAGGAAACCAGCTGTTTCACTCAAGTTTAAGGTCAATCTTATTTTATCTATATCTATACCCAATTCCCCCAAGTATCTTGAAGCGAATCCTAATCATCATGTAATTTCATTCATAAATATTTTAGTATGTTTCTCTAAATGGAAAAGGTTCAAAAAACATAACTCTTAATGCAGTAATCATTGAAAAGTTATAATTTCTTTTTTTTTATTATGATGTTAGTCACCATACAACACATCATTAGCTTTTTTTTTTAAGATTTTATTTATTTATTTGACAGAGATAGAGACAGCCAGCGAGAGGGAACACAAGCAAGGGGAGTGGGAGAGGAAGAAGCAGGCTCATAGCTGAAGAGCCTGATGTGGGGCTTGATCCCATAACGCCGGGATCACGCCCTGAGCCGAAGGCAGACGCTTAACCGCTGTGCCACCCAGGCACCCCACATCATTAGCTTCTGATGTAGTGTTCCATGATTTATTATTTGTGTATAACACACAGTGCTTATTGCAATACGTGCCCTCCTCAATACCCATCACCAGCCTATAATTTCTTAGTGTGATTAGTATCAGTGTTCAAATTTTCCCAATCATTTTTCATTTGTTAAAATTAAGATCTATATAAGATCCATATAGAACTTTATCAGAGTTCAGTCTGCAAAAGAAGAGACTTGCCAGTAGTGAGCTGGTCCACCCCACAGAGATCTTACAAGGCTCAGAGCTCGGAGGTGTAAAGTACTGTAGAGGTTGGGAATGAGGCACGAAGTGGAAAATAAGACTGTTTGAAGGTCTCTAGCAAAGTTCGAGTTTAGAACCCAGCCATATCTGGCATTGTGTGTGGCTAGGGTGAGAGGAGGTTAAGAAAGCAGGGAATAAGGGAGAGTCCATATTCAGAAAATCCAGCCGCTCTCCCTGTCCTGCTTCTAGGATATCAGAAACCTGAGAATGAATAAAACAAGATACAAATATACAAGGGTAGAGAAAAAGGGGCTAGGAAACCACACCAGGTATGATATGCCAATGGATACTCTAGAAGGGAGAAAGCTGGTAGATTCAACTGAGCCAAGTGACAACAACTGAAATGTAAGTGCCTACAAACAGGGTGCCAACAACGAGGCTTCACTCTGCAGGACCCAGGAAAGGCTGGGGAACTGGAAGCAGGGTGGGGACGGCTTAATGAAGATAGACTGAAATTTAGGCTATTTGAGCCCTTCTCCCACCACTACAAACCCTGGCATCTAGAGGTTTATTTTCTAGAAAAATTGGAACCTCGACACTCTGGACTTAGTGAGAATGGGTATAGCCTGGGGTCAGAGTGAGTCACTCTTCTAGCAATAGGGATTCCATTAAATTCTGCACAATGAATGGTAAGATCTCTCAGTCTGTTTCTTTCGCTGGTCTCCCAAATCATGGACAGTCAGTATATGGCACTGAAGTAGGAATTTGGGAGGATTTAGCTCTCTAAAGGAAATGGGCATGACAAGACCTGGGGTGATTATTTACTATATATATAACAAACCACTACAAAATTCAGTGGCATAAAACATAAACTGTTTGTTATGCTAATGATTCTGTGGTCGGGATTTCAGTCAGGGTATTCTCTAATAAAACTTAATTGGGGATGTTTTTCTCTGCTTTATACCCCTTCAGAGTCTCAACTGAGAACACTCAAATGTCTGGAGTGACTCAAATGACTAGGGACTGGAATCATCTAGAAATGTCTTCAACCATGGATATGGTGTTTGGTGGGATGGTGTAAAAACTGGGCTCATCTGGGATTGTCAACTAGAATGCCACATGCAGTCTCCATGCTTATTGAGCTTCCAAACAGCATGGTGGACTGGTCCAGCAGACACGACAGAAGCTCCCTGACCATTTATGACCCAGCTTTCTAAGTCACATATCACTTCTGCTGTACTCTATTAGTCAAAGCATTCAAAACTCACCCAGATTCAAGTGGGCATAGACACCACTTCTCAAAAGAAGGAGTGCCAAAGAATTCATAGCCAAATTTTAAAACCACCACAGATAATCATGAAAGCAGTAGACAAATAGTCAGTGGCTTATTGGGAAAATCAAAGCCGAAGCCCAGATTAAAATCGGACTGAGCCCTGGTTGATAAAGGGTTATGGCGACAAAATTAGTTTCTCGATCCACCTGTTGGTGCCTGAAGCTGCCACTACCATTCCTGGCTTGATAAACTCTGGCTCAGGAGCTTCAGGGGAAGGGCATCTGGGACCCCAGAGACGAGGACCAGGGAAGGTGCATGTGGGGCAAACCTCTGGAGGCCTACCAAGCAAAGGCTCACTGCAGACTGAGTCAGGAAGGTAACTAGGGAAATTGCAACATTGTTGATACTGAAAGTTTACTGTAATTTTCGGGTATGATAATGATATCATTGTTATGTTAAAAATGATGTCATTTTGTTTAAAAAAAGAGGCCTTATTTTTCTTTTAATGTTTTTTTATTATATTATGTTAGTCACCACACAGTACATCCCTGGTTTCTGATGTAAAGTTCGATGATTCATTAGTTGGGTATAACACCCAGTGCACCATGCAATACGTGCCCTCCTTACTACCCATCACCAGTCTATCCCATTCCCCCACCCCCCTCCCCTCTGAGGCCCTCAGTTTGTTTCTCATAGTCCATAGTCTCTCATGTTTCATTCCCCCTTCTGATTACCCCCCCTTTCTTTATCCCTTTCCTCCCCTACCGATCTTCCTAGTTCTTATGTTCCATAGATGAGAGAAATCATGTATTGTCTTTCTCCGCTTGACTTATTTCACTTAGCATTATCTCCTCCAGTGCCGTCCATGTTGCAGCAAATGTTGAGAACTCGTTCTTTCTGATATAACAAATGTGCTAAAGTAAATACAGATAAAATAATATGAAGTATTGGATTTACTTCAGTATAACCCAGTAAGGGAAGAAGGGGGACATGGGAGTATAGCTCAAACAAGACTGGCTAAATAATTACAGAAATGAGAACATGGGGGCTTGCTATACTATTTTCTTCTCCTTTGCATATGGTTGAAAACTTTCGCCCTGAAAAATTTTTAAAAATTTACACACGTACATACACATACAAATAGGAATTAACCTTTAGAGTGGATTTGCCATATTTAGTTAAAGATTTTATTTTATTTATTTTTTTAAAGATTTTATTTATTTGAGAGAGAGAGGGAAAGAGAGAGAAAGAATGAACAGAGGGAGGGGCAGAGGGAGAGAGAGAAGCAGACTCCCTTGCTGATCATGACCTAAGCTGAAGGAGGATGCTTAACCACCTGAATCACACAGGTGCCCCTAAAAGATTTTATTTTTAAGCAATCTCTACACCCAACATGGGGCTTAAAATTACAACCCCAAGATCAAGAGTTGCATGCTTCACCTACTGAACCAGCCAGGAGCCCCTGGATTTGTCATATTTAAAGGAACAACAAGGAACTTCTAATAAACTAAATTTGCATTTACTTGCATTAATTTTTCTTTTTATAGATAACAATAGTGTGGCACTTTATAATTTATGAAACCGTTTGACTTTTGCAACAATTCCACAAAGTAGGCAGATGGTAAACGTAATCATAGGGAGATAAAAGAATACATTTAAGGTCACGCAAGTAGTGTATGGGGGACCCAAGTCTCAAACTTGAGGTTCCGGCTTCATAACTTGTTGTCATTACATGATAATTTACTATGCAGCAGTGGTTCATAACATTTAGAGATTATGTGATACTTTGATAACCTGATTAAATCTTTAAAAAACCTCTTCTCAGAAAAATGTGTATGTGCACACATCCAGAAATGTAAGAATTTTCAGGGATGGAGAGCTTCGTGGCTCCTCAGAAGAACATGCTTGCTAGTTATTCACTGTCATTACTCAGCCTTTGAACAGAGTTCTGGCTTCTTTTTTCATGCAATTAGTTACATCAGACCTGGTCTCTTGCTTTCTCTCCTTCTCTCTGATAATGCTCTATACATTGAACATGAGGACATCTTCACTCAGCCCAAAATCAGCAGCCCCAGAAAATGCTATTTTGTTTTGTAATATTTAGCTTAATGTTCCTTGTATTTCTATGATGTCTCTAGTTCAAAACTCTCTCGATTCTGAAATGCTCTACTCCTGAAATGGTACCTGCTTTGTATAGCTTTTCCCAAGGCATGGAGAATCACTCCCTCTTCTGTGTTCCTTCAGCACTCTGAGCATATCTGTATCTTGTTATATCTATATTATAAAGATCTATATTATATCTATATTATAATGATGTAGTTACACATCTTGCTCCTCCAGGAGACTGTGAGTTCCTTGGGAATTGTAAACATATCCACTCATCCCTAGGGAATGTCTAACACACCCCAATGTTCGTAGCAGCATTGTCCACAATAGCTAAATCGTGGAAGGAGCTGAGATGCCCTTCAACAGATGACTAGATTAAGAAGATGTGCTCCTTATATACAATGGAATATTACTCAGCCATCAGAAAGAACGATTACACAATATTTGCAGCAACATGGACGGGACTGGAGGAGATTTTGCTAAGTGAAATAAGTCAAGCAGAGAAAGACAAATGATTTCACTCATTTATGGAACATAAGAAATAGGAAGATCAGTAGGAGAAGGAAGGAAAGAATGAGGGGGGGGTAAACAGAAGGGGGAATGAACCATGAGAGACTGTGGACTCTGGGAAAGAAACTGAGGGCTTCAGAGGGGAGGGGGGATTGGGATAGGGGGTATTAAGGAGGGCACATACTGCATGGTGCACGGGGTATTATATGCAAGTAATGAAACATGGAACATTGCATCAAGAACTGGGGATGTACTGTATGGTGACTAATATAACAAAATAAATACTATTAAAAAATATTTCTGAATTAATAAGTAAATTACTCCAAACATACTATTTAACAAATTACTTAAAATAGTAAAAAATATTGAGAAATCATTCTTTTTGATGGCTGAGTAATATTCCATTGTATATATGGACCACATCTTCTTAATCCAGTCATCTGTTGAAGTGCATCTCGGCTCCTTCCACAATTTAGCAATTGTGGACCATGCTGCTATGAACATTGGGGTGCATATGGCCCTTCTTTTCACTACGTCTGTATCTTTGGGGTAAATACCCAGTAGTACAATTGCTGGGTCATAGGGTAGCTCTATTTTTAACTTTTTAAGGGACCTCCACCCTGTTTTCCAAAGTGGCTGTACCAACTTGCATTCCCACCAACAATGTAGGAGGGATCCCCTTTCTCCACATCCTCCAACAATTGTTGTTTCTTGCCTTGTCTATCTTTGCCATTCTAACTGGCGTAAGGTGGTATCTCAGTGTGGTTTTGATTTGAATTTCCCTGATGGCTAATGATTTTGAACATTTTTTCATGTGTCTGTTAGCCATTTGTATGTCTTCATTGGAAAAGTGTCTGTTCATATCTTCTGCCCATTTTATGATTTGTTTATTTGTTTCTCGTGTATTGAGTTTGAGAAGTTCTTTGTAGATCTTGGATACCAGGCTTTTATCTGTAGTGTCATTTGCAAATATCTTCTCCCATTCCGTGGGCTGCCTCTTAGTTTTTGTGACTGTTTCCTTGGCTGGNAGTTTTTTTGACTGTTTCCTTGGCTGTGCAGAAGCTCTTTATCCTGATAAAGTCCCATAAGTTCATTTTATCTTTTATTTCTCTTGCCTTTGGAGATGTGTCGTGAAAAAGGTTGCTCTGGCCGATGTCATAGAAGTTGTTGCCTATGTTCTCCTCTAGAAATTTTGATGGATTCCTGTCTCACATCGAGGTCTTTCATCCATTTGGAGTTTATCTTTGTGTATGGTGTGAGAGAGTGGTCAAGTTTCATTCTTTTGCATGTAGCTGTCCAATTTTCCCAGCACCATTTATTGAAGAGACTGTCTTTTTTCCACTGGATGTTTTTTCCTGCTTTGTCAAAGATTAGTTGCCCAGGGAGCCGAGGGTCCATTTCTGGGTTCTCTATTCCACTTCATTGGCCTATGTGTTTGTGCTTGTGCCAGTACCATGCTGTCTTTGTGATCACAGCTTTGTAGTACAGCTTGAAATACGGCAATGTGATGCCTCCAGCTTTGTTTTTCCTTTTCAACAATTTCTTGGTGATACGGGGCCTTTTCTGGTTCCACACAAATTTAGGAGCTGTTTGTTCCAGTTTTCAACATTTGATGCAACATGGACGGGACTGGAGGAGATAATGCTAAGCGAAATAAGTCAAGCAGAGAAAGACAATTATCATATGGTTTCACTCATTTATGGAACATAAGAAGTAGGAAGATCGGTAGGAGAAGAAAGGGAAGAAGAAAGGGGGGGTAAATGGGGAGGAATGAACTATGAGAGACTATGGACTCTGGGAAACAAACTGAGGGCTTTGGGCAAGGGTGGGGAATGGGATAGGCTGGTGATGGATATTAAGGAGGGCAGGTATTGCATGGTGCACTGGGTGTTATGCGCAAGTAATGAGTCATGGAACTTTACATCAAGAACTAGGGATGTACTGTATGGTGAAAAATATAATAAAAAATATTATTATTAAAAAATATAAATATAAATATAAATATTGAAAAATAAATAAAATAGTAAAAAATAATAATTAAAAATAAAACAATAAAATAACAACAAACTATCCTGTAAATACTTGCCAGGTGTAACTGTATTATCCCTTGGAAGTCAATTAAGTAGCAAGTGTTTAAATGCTCCTCTCTATTGTTCTTCTCAAGACTGGAAGTTGAAATATATATTTTGATTTAGTGTTATTAAATGTTCCCCAGTTTTATTAACTATCTACCTGGAGATTATTTAAAGACCTGATCTAATTAAGATGTTCACTCCCAATGACTGGCCAAGAGGCCTTTGTTCCTACTTAGGCTGATTAGATGTACTCTTTTGGGTTAAACAACAAAGGCAGAACTGTTGTCTCCAGAAGGAGTCTGCTAAAAATAACAGATGTTACCTTGGTCAAAAGCAATAAACCTTGAGCTAGTCTCCCACCACCACTCAAGTGTGGCCCACAAATATGGTCCCTGAATGGGGAGTTGGACTCTGAACAGATGGCTAATTAGGCAGGAAATTCTGTTGAGAGACATTTTGGAAAGAATGGAGGAGCATGATGTACTGCGTGGGGAATCCAGAACCAAGAATGTAGATGAGGAAAAGTGGAGAGGCAGAGAGGTGTTGCTGAGTGAAAAAGGTACATAACCTTTTTAATGGAAGTCCTGCCAACATAACCAACGGAAGATTTCTTTGACCGTTTAGTCTTTGCTTTTCCTTAAATTTGTTGAATGATGAAAAGGGATTACTGTGGTTTTCGAAGGGGAGGGTTAAGTCGTTTGTAGATTAATGCAAATTTTACGTAAATCAGAAAACCATTTTGGCTACAGTGTAACACCAATTAAAATACAATGTTTGACTTCCACTTCCAAATATGATGAAGTAACTGAGATTGGATTCACTCTCCCACCATAAACACTAGAAAATTGGACAAAAATACAACAAACTGTCTTAAAACTTTGGACAACAGACAGTTCAGGATTGTGGTTCTTGACAGAAGGTAAAAAAAAAAAATGTGAGGTCACTCTTTCAACTATTCCAGTTTTCTGTACTTTCTGGATGGAAGCTCATAGAGGGAGAGCCCAAGAAGAATTCGGTGGTCTTTTTGTGTTGAGGACACAGAAATGTGAACTTGAGGACACTAAGGTAGTTGGAATTTGTAGGTCAGTGAACTGGTGAGTAGGAAGCCATGCGGAGAAAGAGCCCCAGAGACTTGCATAGAGGTCCACCTGAGTCTCTTACTAAATACTAATCCATGCAGAGCATGAAAACTCCTCCCAGCCAACTAAAGAACCACTAGAGAGCTGTAAAATCAGCAATTTTCAGAGATCATACCTGACTGAAAGCTTTTTGAGTTCCCACTAACCAAAGTAGTGAGGTCTAATTTAACATTAAAAAGGGACCCCAGAAGGTTTACACTTTAGTCATAGGGCTAGACTAACTCTTGAGTAAAGGCTACTCTAGACATTCCTAAACACTTAAAAACAAACCTCAAAATGATCAAGCTCATCTTTGATTGCTTGCCAGCATGAACAAAACACACTTTCATGGAAGAACACAAAATCTAGGCATGCAGAATGTAAGAAATCACAGTTCCCAGAATCCAATAAAAATTACTAGACATATAAAGAAACAAGAAAACATGAGGGATAACCAGGAAAAAGAAAAGTCAGTAGTAACACACCTAGAAATGACAAAGAAGATAAGAGTTAATATATAATAGTTTTAAAATTGCTCTAACAAATATGCTCAAGGAATTACAGAAAAACATGAAGTTAGCGAGGAAAGAAGTAAAAAGTATTTCAAAGAAAACAAATGGGATTTCCAAGAATGAAGAATCAATGTCTCAAATAAGCATGTTGGGCCTGGGTGGTTCAGTCGGTTAAGCTTCTGCCTTCGGCTCAGGTCATGATCCCAGGTTCCTGGGATCAAGTCCCATATCAGGCTCTCTGCCCAGCAGGGAGTCTACTTCTCCATCTGCCCCCCACACACACTCGTGTTCTCTCTCTGTGTCAAATAAATAAATAAAAACTTTAAAAAATAATAATAAAATAAACATGTTACAGGAAGAAGATAACAGAAGACTAGAGAGTGTAGAAGGCAAGATTAGTGAAGTTGAAGGAGTAGGAATAGAAACTATCTGAATGGAAATAGAGAAAGAAAAAAAGGCTAAAATAAATGAATACAGCCTCAGAAATTGGAATCCAAGAAGACAGGAAGTTGGTAGAATAAGTATTTGATGAAATAAAGGGAAAACATTTTCAGATTTGATAAAATCCACAAAATTATAAATCCAAGAAACTCAACAAATCCCAACCAAAATTAACAATCAGATAAACAATTTAAAAACCCCACCAAGGCATCCTTTAATCAAATTGCTGAAAATCAGTGATACAGAGAAGATCCTAAAACAGCTAAAGGAAAAGAAAATGATCATATTACATGAGAGAACACAGATAAAAATGTCAAACTTCTTTCCAGAATCAATACAAACCAATACATAATGGGAAACCAGATTTAAGCTACTGAAAAAAGAAAAAAAAAACCCTATTTATCTAGAATTCTATATTAAACAAAAATATCTTTCAGAAATGAAGGCAAGAAAAAGATTTATTCAGGCAAAATAAACAGCATGTTGCAGATTGTGTATTTAAACCCATCCACGACAATAATTCATGAAATATGGATGGACTAAAAGCACTAAATAAAAGATGAAGACAGTTGAATTGGATTAAAAAAAAGCAATATTCAACTCTACAAGAAACCCACTTTAAATATCAAGATCTAGGTTAAAAGTAAAAGGACAAAAAACTACCAAGAGAAAAACAAATCAAAAGAAAGAGTGGCTCTACTAGACTAAGAACAAGGAATACTATCAGGATGAACAAGGACATTATCTAGGCTTCCACTTTAAGAAGATGCTATCGGATACCACAGAGGAAATAACCCCAACATAAACAAAAGAAAATAGTAGATAAGGTGGAGGACTTAAGATGGCGGAGGAGTAGGGAACCCCTTTTTCGCCAGTCCCCTGAGTCGAGTTGGATAGGTACAAGACCAGCCTGAACATCCACGGAATCAGCCTGAGATGCAGGAAGATACATCTGGATCTCTACAAATGAACATCTCCAGCGCTGAGTATTGAGGTACGAAGTGGGGAGCTGTGAAACCGTGCCCAGATATTGGAAGATAAACAGAAGGGGGAGGGAGCCACCGCGTTTGGGCGCTGGCAAGCGGTAACCACCAGCACAGGGGAGCAGGCGGACTCGCGGACTGGCACCCGCGCGAGAGGGCAGACTGAGACCATGAGCCGGGAACACCATGCGACCAGATTGAAAACTGGAGCTCCGGTGTGCTCACTGGAACCAGACTGAGACCAGGAGCTCCGGGAGTGCGCAGGGGCGGCTGGCGGCTGGCGTGGTTAGAAACACAAAGGACAGAGACGCGCCGGCCCTGGAAGTGAGGGCTGGGATGCCGGGTGTGGGGCGCACATCCCAGGACGCTGCAGGGTTGAGCAGCACCAACAGCTGGCGTGGTTAGAAACACAAAGGACAGAGACGCGCCGGCCCTGGAAGTGAGGGCTGGGATACAGAGGCTGAGATTCGGCCACTGCTGCTCTGACTCTCAGAAGAGGCACAGCAAACCGCCAGGGAAAGCCGCCAGAGAACGAAAGCCTGGAAATACCGGCTCACAGTGTGCCCATCCCCATTCCCCCCTCGCAGGGGACACGGAGACTCCACCCAAACAGGTTGCCTGAGTATCGGCACAGCAGGCCCCTCCCACAGAAGGCAGGCTGAAAAATCAAGAAGCCCACATCCCTAAGATCCCTATAAAACAAGGGCACACGGCCTGGGTCCCAGTCAATAATTTGGGTTCTGGACAACCCCGCAACCTCTCATCAGAATGACGAGAAGGAGAAATCCCCCCCCAGCAAAGAAAAGACAATGAGTCTGTGGCCTCTGCCACAGAACTAATGGATATGGATATAACCAAATTATCAGAAATGGAATTCAGAGTAACAATGGTCAAGATGATGTGTAGACTTGAAAAAAGTATTAACGAAAATGTTAATGAGAATATAGAAGCTCTAAGGGCAGAAATGAGAGCGAATTTGGCAGAAATTAAAAATTCTATGAGCCAAATGCAGTCAAAACTAGAGGCTCTGACGGCCAGGGTGAATGAGGCAGAAGAACGTATCAGCGAATTGGAGGATGGGTTAGTAGAAGAAAAAGCTAAAATAGATTCTGGACTCAAAAAAATACACACTCAGGAATGCAGGTTACGGGAGATTACTGACTCAATGAAACGTTCCAATGTCAGAATCACTGGCATCACCGAGGGGGTGGAGAAAACAGAGGTCTAGAAGAGATATTTGAACCAATTGTAGCTGAAAACTTCCCTAATCTAGCGGGAAACA